>NW_020837979.1:16096002-16189260 GCF_003676395.1 Aethalodelphis obliquidens
ATACCAATATCTCTTATAAATAAAGATTCAATTTTTTTTTTTAAGATTCAAAAATTTTTAACAAAATACTAGTAAAACAAATTTAACAGCACATTGAAAGAATCATACAACAGGATCAAGTGGGATTTATCCCTGAGATGGAAAGCTGTTTCAACACATGCAAATCAAAAAATGTAATACACTATTCTAGCAGAAAAAAGGATAAAAATCTATGATCATCTCAATAGATGCAGAAAAAGCATTTGACAAAATTTAACATCCTTTCATGATTTAACAGCATCTTTAAAAATTAGGTATAAAAGGAATGTACCTTAACATAATAAAACCCATGAGTTATTTGTAGTGAGATGGATGGACTTAAGAGTCTGTCATAGAGAGTGAAATAAGTCAGAAAGAGAAAAACAAATACTGTATGTTAACACATATATATGGAATCTTAAAAAAAAAAGGTTCTGAAGAACGTAGGGGTAAGACAGGAATAAAGATGCAAACATAGAAAATGGACTTGAGGACACGGAGTAGGGAAAGGGTAAACTGGGAAAAAGTGAGAAAGTGGCATTAACATATATACACTACCAAATGTACAATAGATAGCTAGTGGGAAGCAGCCGCATAACACAGGGAGATCAGCTCCGTGCTTTGTGACCACCTCAAGGGGTGGGATAGGGAGAGTGGGAGGGAGACGCAAGAGGCAGGGGAAATGGGGATATACATGCTGATTCACTTTGTTATACAGCAGAAATTAACACAACAATGTAAAGCAATTATACTCCAATCAAGATGTTAAAAAAAAATACACAACAAGCCATAGATAACATCAACTTAACAGTGAACACTAGAAAGCTTTTTCTTAGATCAGAACAAGACAGGATGCCCACTCTGGCTACTTCTATTCAACAGAGTGAATATTTTGGCCAGAAAAGAAAATAAAAGTCATCAAAATCAGAAAGGAGGAAGTAAAACTGCTTCTATTTGCAGATGACATGTATTATATATTAAATTATGCAAATTCTTTAATAAAAATATAAGAACAAATAAACAAATTTTGTAAATTTGCAGAAAACAAAAACAATATACCAAAATCAGTTGTATGTCTGTAGATTAGCAAAGAACTATCTGAAAAGGAAATTAATAAAACAATGCTCATATATAAAAGCATTAAAAATAATATAATACTTCAAAATAAATTTAACAAAGGAAGTGAAAGATCTGTCAACAGAAAACCAAAAGACAGCGATGAAAAAAATAGAAGACAAATAAATAAAAATATTCTCATATTCAATGATTGAAACAACATTGCTAAAATATCCATACCACCTAAGGCCATCTACAGATTCATTGCAATCTTTATCAAAATTCCAAAGGGATTTAAAAAAAAATAATTAGAAAAAACAATCTTAAGATTCATATGGAATTATAAATAGTCAAAATAATCTTGAAGAAGAAGAACAATGTTGAAGGATCACATATCCTGATTTTAAATTGTAATACAAAATATAGTGATTGAAGCATTATGGTACTGACATAATAATAGACACATAGACCTCTAGAACAGAATAGAGAGCCCAGAAATAAAACCACACATATACAATCAAATAATCTGCAACAAGGGTGTCAAGGATACATAATAAGGAAAGGACAGTCCATTCAATAAATTGTGTTGGAAAAATTGGGCATCATATTCAAAAGAAGGATATTGGAACCATATCTTACCCTTACAAAAATTTAATTCAAAATGTACTGAAGACTTAAACATAAGACCTGAAATTATAAAACTCCTAAAAGAAAACATAGAGAAAAGCTGCTTGATATTGATCTTGGCAATTATTTTTTTAGATAAGACACTAAAAGTTCAGGCAATAAAAGCAAAAATAAGCAAGTGAAATTATATCAAAGTAAAAAGTTCCTGCACAGCAAAGGAAACCATCAAAAAGTGAAAAGACAACTTATGGAATGGAAGAAAATATTCAAAAACCATATATCCTATAAGGGAGTATTATCCAAAATATATAGCAAACAACTAAATAGCAATAATAATAATAATAACAATAGTAATAGTAAAAAAACTGAAAAATAAAACAAAGCAAATAATTAAATGGGTAAAGTACTGAATTTTTTCCAAAAAAGACAAATTGCCAACAAGTATGTGATGTTGTACTCAACATCATTTGTCATCAGAGTCAAGCAAATCAAAACCCCAGTGAAATATTGATGCATATTATCAAAAAGACAACAGATAACAAGTGTTGGTAAGGGTATGGAGAAAAGGCAACCCTTTTGGTAGGAATGTAAATTGGTATAGTCATTATGGAAAACAAAGTGGCAGTTCTTCAAAATATTAAAAATACAAACTGCCATATAATCCAGCAGTCACACTTCTTAGCATATATTCAGAGGAAATGAAATCAGGATCTTGAAATGATATCTGCATTCCCATGTTCATTGAAACATTATTCACAATAACAAAGATCTGAAAAAACAACCTAAGTGTTCCCTGACAAAATAAGACAATAAAAAGCATACGATCATCTCAATAAATGCAGAAAAAGCATTTGACAAAATTCAACATAAATTTATGATAAAACTCTCAAGAAAGTGGGCCTAGAGGGAACATACCTCAACATAAAAAAAACATATATTACAGGGCTTCCCTGTGGCACAGTAGTTGAGAGTCTGCCTGCCGATGCAGGGGACACGGGTTCGTGCCCTGGTCTGGGAGAATCCCACATGCCATGGAGCAGCTGGGCCCATGAGCCATGGCCTCTGGGCCTGCACGTCCAGAGCCTGTGCTCTGCAACGGGAGAGCCCAGAACAGTGAGAGGCCCGCATACCGCAAAAAAAAAAAAAAAAAAAAAATCATATATTGCAAACCTATAGCTAACATCATACTCAATGGTGAAAAGCTGAAAGCATTTCCTCTCAAATTGGGAGCAAGATAAGGATGTCCACTCTCACCACTTTTATTCTACATAGTTAGAAGTCTTAGCCACAACTATCAGAGAAGAAAATGAAGTAAAAGGAATCCAAACAGAAAAGAAGTAAAACTGTCATTGTCTGTAGATGACATAATACTATACATAGAAAATCCTAAAGACACTACCAGAAAACTACTAGAGCTAATCAATGAATTTGGTAAATTTGAAGGATACAAAATTAATACACAGAAATCTCTTGCATTCCTACACACTAACAATGAAATATCACAAAGAGAGATTAAGGAAATTATCCAATTTACCATCACATCAAAAATAATAAAATACATAGGAATAAATCTACCTAAGGAGGGAAAAGACCTGTACTCAGAAAACTGTAAGATACTCATGAAACAAATCAATGATGACACAAACAGATGGAGAGATATACCATGTATTGGAGTGGAAGAATCAATATTGTGAAAATGACTATACTACCCAAAGCAATCTACAGATTCAGTGCAATCCCTATCAAATTACCAATGGCATTTTTCACAGAATTAGAGCTAAAAATTTTACATTTTGTATGGAAAAACAAAAGACAGTGAATAGTGAAAACAATCTTGAGAAAGAAGAACAGAGCTGGAGGAATCAGGTGCCCTGACTTCAGACTATACTACAAAGTTACAGTAATCAAAACAGTATGGTACTGACACAAAAACAGAAATATAGATCAATGGAACAGTATAGCAAGTCCAGAGATAAACCCATGTGCCTATGGCCACCTAATCTATAACAAAGGAGGCAAGAATATACAATGGAGAAAAGATTGTCTTTTCAATAAATGCTGCTGGAAAAACTGGACAGCTACATGTAAAAAAAATGAAATTAGAACACTCCCTAACACCATACACAAAAATAAACTCAAAATGGATTAAAGACCTAAATGTAAGGTTGGATACTACAAGACTCAGAGGAAAACGTAGGCGGAATACTCTTTGACATAAATCACAGCAAGATCTTTTGTGAACAACTGCCTAGAGTAGTGAAAATGAAAACAAAAATAAACAAAGGGGACCTTATTAAACTTAAAAGCTTTTGCAAGGCAAAGGAAACCATAAACAAGATGAAAAGACAGACCTCAGAATGGGATAAAATACTTGCAAATGAAGCAACTGACAAGGCACTAATTTCCAAAATATACAAGCAGCTCATGGAGCTCAATATCAAGAAAACAAACAACCCAATCAAAAAAATGGGCAGAATACCTAAAAAGACATTTCTCCACAGAAGAGATATAGATGGCCAACAAACACATGAAAAGCTGCTCAACATCACTAATTATTAGAGAAATGCAAATCAAAACTACAATGAGGTATCACCTCACACAGGTCAGAATGACCATCATCAAAAAAATCTACAAACAATAAATGCTGGAGAGGGTGTGGAGAAAAGGGGACCCTTCTACACTACTGGTGGGAATGTAAATTGGTACAGCCACTACGGAGAACAATATGGAGTTTCCTTAAAATCCTAAAAATAGAACTACCATGTGACCCAGCAATTCCACTTCTAGGCATATATCCAGAGAAAACCAGAATTCAAAAGGATGCATGCACCCCAATATTCATTTCAGCACTATTTACAATAGCCAGGACATGGAAGCAACCTAAATGTCCATCAATGGAAGAATGTATAAAGAAGATGTGGTACATATATACAATGGAATATTACTCAGCAATAAAAAGGAACAAAATAGTGCCATTTGCAGAGACATGGAAGGACCTAGAGATTGTCATATAGAGTGAAGTAAGTCAGAAAGAGAAAAACAAATATTGTATAATATCGCTTATATGTGGAATCTAGAAAAATGGTACAGATGAACTTATTTGCAAAGCAGAAAAAGAGTCACACATGTAGAGAACAAAATTATGGCTACCAAAGGGGAAAGAGGTGGGTGGGATAAATTGGGAGATTAGGATTGATTTTTATACACTACTATCTATAAAATAGATAACTAATGAGAATGTATTGTATAGCATAGGGAACTCTACTCAGTGCTCTGTGGTAACCTAAATGGGAAGGAATTCTAAAAAAGAATGGATATATGTATACGTGTAACTGATTCACTTTGCTGTACACCTGAAACTAACACAGCATTGTAAATCAACTATACTCCAATAAAAATTTTAAAAAGTAAAATAAAAATTAAAATAAAATCATTGAATTGAGCTCCCCAAACTATAACATATTAGTAAAATGGAACTAAATTTGCTAGAACTGTCAACAGTAAGGGGGAATACCTTGACAAAGTGAAAGACAGTAATGTCTAAGTAAGGAGTCAAAATGAATATTTATAGGACTTGAGGTCTGACTCAAATGTAGGTCTTCCAGGGAGAGGAACTGCTGGGGACTAGACAAAATTTTTGATGTAATAGTTTAAGATTGGTAGACATAGAAAGCTGGGGCTGTTGAAGTTAGTCTTGGAAATTAAACAGTTGCTTCTTAAGGGAACTGTTTTCCAAGGAGATTGCTATATCAGATAATTGATCTGCATGGGATTCCTGATGCAAACAGTAAGGTTATTTATTGGTTAACAGGTTAGTCCTTCCCAGGAAAAGTTTCCCTGGACCAAATAACTAAGTCATGTTGACTCAGATCATCTTAATTCATGGTACGGATAGCTAGGTTATGTTAAAACAGGTGGTCACAGTTCAGAAGTTTAATAGACCATGGTGAAAAGTAGGTCAGTCAGATTTTAAGGTCTGATTTCCTTTGATTTATTTTTCTAATATGTGTACATTTGTTCTTCAAGTGAGGTCATGCTTTAGTCATATTCCACTATAAGTGTTCAAGATTATGATGTCATCATTTTATTAATGTCTGCATACTATTCCATTGAGCATGCCAGAGTTCAAATGTCACACTATTTTGGGATACTTATAATATTAACATTTGTTAAACTTTTTCTCTATTATAAAATAACTTCTATGAACATGTCAGTAGAGCACTTTTTAGGAGTATTCTCTTTTTTGTTCTAACTGTATTAAAATTATACTAGATTTAATATTTCAATTTTTTATCAGTTTCAGTGGGGAAAATAATATAATTTATTTGACAGCAGTATATGCATCTAACAATTAGGCACTGATTTAAGTTCCATATCTTCCCTGAGACAATCGAAATGTTGTGACAGGACTTCCATATGCTGCTTTAACTAGAAAAGCAATCACATTAGACAGTATTGCCATTAACAATGTTCTTATTCAAGTAGCACCGACACTAAGAAAGCATATCAACAAGAGAAGCATAACAACACACTTTTCTTTTAGGATTTCACTGCAAAATGTGTATACAAATTCCCATCAAAAAACACTTAGCTAAGATTCTGTTCTTATACACTTATTCCAGAAGTCTAGAGTGACTCCTCAATTAAGGAATACCTATTTATAAGGCTTATTATAAAGATTCTATAGCAAAAATAAGTATAACCTTGATACTTCACATCAAAACCAAAGTTATTGTATATTAATCTTGCGATAACATTATTTTAAACACCCCGTAAAGATTAATTGATCAAGTTATTCAGACTTTGGAAGATTCCTGAGCCAATGCATGATGGAGTGGATAGAGTGTAGATTCCTGAGGGTAAGACTAGTGAGGAAGGAAATGGGAACAGTTGTGATAAATAGAAACTGTGCCAAAAAAGAAAACAAGTTATTTAATGTATGGAACACAGGCGGAACAAAGAACTCAGGAAAACTGTTCCTATATTGATCAGGGAAGTAGCAGGAATTCTGGCCTCATTGGTGAGGGGGAGAGTTAATTGAATAACTCTATTTATGGCAACTATTATTTTCCATTAGCAAGTATGTAAAAGACCAGCTGGTAAGATATTTGTCATGATTTGACAGATTTGGTTCTTCAAGGCAAATTCTCTACAATGGCAAGGGAAAGGCCTGAGTAAAAATGGACAAAAGGTAAACTAGGAATAAAATGTTGTAAGCACACACATACAGCTCTAAATTCTTTAAGAATATACTGCCCTCCCTAAAAACACACTTATTTATGTTGAACCTATGAATGATTCATAATTATATTTGGAAATAATAATTCATATCCCATGTATTCCTCTCCCTTGTTTGGAGATTTTAGTAGCAGAAGCTTATGGATATAACACGTTGCTTGGTGATCTCAAACTTACACATTTAATCTCTTGTTGCCAGGGCATCTTCTGCACACAGCTCAAAAGCGAGACATTAAACCAACGTATTTCTATTTCTGTTTCAAGGCTTTCTTGGCTTTATAATGATCTCAGACCCTCTACCTTTTTAGAGAATTTTACATATATTCACATAATCTTTTAGCTCTGTATATAATGTGAAAATAAAAGAACCCTAAGGCATCAAGTTATAAATATAAAAAATTTGTCCTAGTAAACTACTCCTAACCACAGTAACAATTAAGATTACCATATTAAACTTGTAATACAATAAAATTATAGTAGAATCTTGCCAGTCACTTGTTGGCATTCCATTTAAAGGTGAACTGGGTTGGGTATTTATATGGCATATAAAAGGTCATTTTCCTTAAATATGCTTTTCTTTCTTTCAAAATTGCCATAAAATAATTTTAATACAATATACTCAACTAGAGCATGTACTCTTAAAGGCAATTCTATGAGATGACCATCTCAGAGCAATTAAAGGCCTTGCTCTAGATGATACAGTAAGGAACAGTGTTAAGCTTTGCTCCTGGGTATTTTATCCATAATACCAGGGTCTGTGTCAAAAATGTGAATGTTTTTGATTAACAGAATTCCTTTCCTTCAAGATATTGTACTTACTGTTTCTTCTTTTAAAACCAAAACACTTAATAACAGCAGTTTTAGTTATTTTTAGACCCTGTGTTTAAAATGTTTCCTTTATTTTAATGGAAAGTTTCTGTACTTTGTTAACAAAGCTGACAGAAAAATCTTGGTTACAACTAAGCAGATAGAAATAGCTTAGGATACACAAGAATAAGTCAAAATAGGATAAAAATAACAAACCTAGAAGCAAGATATTTTTTTAAGATATATAAGAAAACATCACACTAAAAAGAAAAAGGCTCCACTTAAATCAGCTTATATAAATTTACTTTTCCTTTCTTGGACTGAATATTGGACTATTCACCATGAGCTATCCCTTCTGAGCTAGGTAAGCTAAAGTTATATTTGATAACGATCAACTAGAGACTAAGATATTTATTCAAAAGATTGATCTTAACTAAGTAAGAAGATGTAGGAGGAGAGCCTAAATAAAGATTTAGAATCTAGTTAATCTTAGAACAAAAGGAATGGGTCTTGATAAATTAAAAATCCAGGAGCTCATACAGCTCAATATGAAAAGAAAAACAAAAAAAGAAACACAATCCAATCAAAAAATGGGCAGAAGACCTAAATAAACATTTCTACAATGAAACTGAATCACTTTGCTGTACACTTGTAACTAACACAATGTTATTTATAAAGTATATTTCAATAACATTTTTTTAAGTTCCAAAGCATAGTTCTAGTGGAATCTCTTTGAAGGTGAAATAATCAACCTTGGGTAGATATTTATGCATGTCTTAAAGGTGTAACAGAATGGCCATGTTGTGGAGAATGCCACTGTGAAAGTGTTGCCTTTACTATCACCCTTATAGCAAAGACTCTATCAGTCTTAGTCATCCACAGCCACTTTCACAGAGTCTGAAAGAAAATAATACATAATTTTTCATGGAACATTCTAACTTTCTTCCTCCATCATGTTATAATTTTCAGTAAAGAATGAAAGACATGGTATTTAAATGTAAGAAGAAAAATGTAAATTTATAATTTATAGTTTAGTATTCTTCTTATAAGATTATTTTTTCTCCTTTCATTTAAAGTTTTAGATCACATCCTTCCTGCCCAACCCTTTCTGGAATGAAGAGGTTTTCCTTATTTATAAACTCTGATATCTACTTTGTCTTTTGAAATACGATTTTTTATGTCACATGATAATTGTCTTTCTTGAGAGTTCCTGGCAATTTCACTGTGCATTTGACAGATTCAAATTTCCTGCACAGTCAGACCACATACATGGGAGATGATCATTTATTCAAAGACCTATTAGATGATCCTATCTATATATAACATTATAGAATATTATATATATGTGTATACACATATATATATGTGTATATACACACACACACATATATATATACATATATACATATATATATATAAATTTTACTCCATTGAGTTTGATCATTAAAAGGTAAGCAGCTACCATGGCACTAGACTTTCTCCTGAATATCCTGATCACCTGGGCTTTGAGCATCCTTTTGTAAGGTTGTTATCTGAGGTTGTAAGGACCTTAGAAAAATTCAGTTGGTGCCAGTTTTTAGACTGCATCAGGGACATAAGTTTGGGGTTGTTTTCTTTTAATATGTGATATGTGTGTAATATTTCCTCCGGCTTTGATAAATAGCTGACTTATAAACTCTTCCAGTAATTGTTGTGCCAAAATCAATAGTCACTACTACCTGCATAGTTTTGCTTTTCTCTGAAGAGCAGCAATCCTTAGCAAACTGTAATCAAATGCCATAAATCATACTCTTAGATCAGAGTAAAGAAACCATTCCGTGCTATATATTTCTCCTGTGTTCATTTCTTGCAGATGACTTTCACTGTGTTCTCTGTCCTGCAGAATTGGCCAGGTGAAAATCCTGGAATCAGGTTCTCTTGTGGAGGCCAATCCCCATGCCATCTTTGACCAGGACAAATGCTTGCCCTCTAGATGCTGCTAGGCTGATCTCTACACCTTTTCCTCAGCATCTTTACTTGTACCCTCTGGTCTGACATACCTGCCCCTCACCTCTCAATAATTCAAATATGTTCTGTCCTCAAGTTCCAAACCAAGTTGAGTTTTGAAGACATTCACCCTACTGTAGCTAATAAGTAATCCCAAAATTTTTATGGTTTAATAATTAAAAAAAAAATTGTATTTCATTCACTCAAAGTCCCCTGCAGACCTAGTGACTCTTCAAAGCCATTGTCCTCCATATGATGATTCAGTAATCCAGGCTGCTTGATATCTTGACTTAATATTTTAAGACAAGACTTTCTCCACTTTTGTTGTAGAAGAAAAGAGGTGGCTAGAGAACTGGGGTGAGTATTAAATGCTTGAAACCTAACATAGTCCACATTATCTCTGCTAATAGCTTGTTGACCAGAACTAGGTGTATAAGCTCCACTCCTAACTACACACCCCATGTGTCTGGAAGCTGAAGAGAAAGGATATCTGTAAGTATAGCCTTACCATAAAAATATACTAATAGACAAGATTTAAATGATGTAAAAGGAAAAGTTTACAAACACATACACAGTACACATTCCTTTGAAGTCCCTGTGAAACTAATATTTAAGCAAATTATATATAAGGCCCATTTAAAAATCAAAATAAATAGCTATAAAGAATAAAGTAGGAATAATTACCTAATTATAGTGCAAATAACATTACAATTAATAGCAAAAATAGAGAACACTAGAGCTAAACCATAGATACTTACTTAAGAGAGTCCCATAATAAGCAAATTAAAGTTATCTATAATAATACCAATAACAATAATACCAATTAAATTTAATATTTTATAGACCTTACTGCTTGGCAGACTTTATTTACATTTATTACTTCATTGATCCTAAAGACTTCTCTATGAGATAGTTATTATTATCAGTCCTACTTTACAGAAGTGTAAACTGAGGTACAGAAAAGTAACATGACAAAGATCATAGAGACAATAAGAGGAGGAGCAAAGACAGGATTTGCATTGCCACTTAGATAATAATGATACTAACAAAACTTACATGGCATGACTTTCAGGAATGCTCAGAAGAAATAATTTAGCTTGTTAAAACAAGATATTTTAACAGTGAACCAAAATATGCCTGGAGATGGAGAAGAAAACAGTAAAGGATATATGAACTCATTTTAAAAAAGAAGGGAAAAGTAGAACTGGCAAACAAAGCTTAGAATTATTTCCATAAATAGATAAATGTCTAGCCAATCCAATCAAAAATGTTTTAAAAATCACCAGGGTTTCCCCGGTGGCGCAGTGGTTGAAAGTCCGCCTGCCGATGCAGGGGACACGGGTTCGTGCCCCGGTCCGGGAAGATCCCACATGCCGGGAGCTGCTAGGCCCGTGAGCCATGGCCACTGAGCCTGTGCGTCCAGAGCCTGTGCTCCACAACAGGAGAGGCCACAACAATGAGAGGCCCGCATACCGCAAAAAAAAAAAAAAAAAAAACACCAAAAAACTCCTCAAAATTATATTAAGGATGAAAATTCTACAGAGATACCAAAGAAATTTAGAGAAGAAAAGATGGAAATTATATTCTCAAGAATATAGAATTAAAAGTAAAATTCTCAGTGACATGAATGATTTACTTAATTACAAACGACTTATGTTGAACACAAAAGATATTGTGAATGTAAATACATAATTAACCTTTCAAAAATTAAAATTTCACTAAAGAACTATCCTCTGAATTAATTCTAGGACCACATGATTTTAATACCTACGTCTATTGAGAAATATTGAAATTCAAATTTACTGAAATTTATCAATAAGGGAGTTGCACTAAACCAAAAACAAAATGAAATCAACATAGCCAAATTTGATAAAAATAGAAGAAATAAACTACTTATGTGTGTAGGGCAACCTGGGTGTCTTGGAAGCACCTCTGCCTATAGAACAAATTTGTCATGGATAAGACACCTTCTTTGTAACATTTTTGTACCTAGGAGTGGCAGAAGAGATCTTCAAAGACACCCCCCCAAACAAAAGCCTATTTGAGGGGCTGGGAGTCTAAGCTACAGGCAGATACAAAGAGCTGAAATGATTAGAGAACATGTAGCCCTATAATCTTTTCTGCCATGTAGATTTGAGTTTGCAAAGAGGTGCAGTTGAATCTGTGGCTTTCACATTTGATCTGTACACTTTTCTTAGTATTTTCTGGCTAGTGTTCCTCTGTGGTCCATGGAAGAAGAAAATTATCTTTTTTCCCCCCAATACAGGTATATAGGAGTCTCACAGTAAAAACAAAACAAAACAAAAAATAGACTCATAACCAAAAATTATCAAGAATACACAAAATGCTGAGAGAGAGAGAAGAAAAAACAATCAGTAGGAGGTTTGGATATTCAAAGTGAGATAAAGAATTTAGAGGAGATGTCTTTGGAATACTTAACTAGCTAAATGCTTAATTAGATAAAATACTTAACTAGATAAATTAGATAAATGAATAAAACATAAGAGGCTGTCAAAATGAACAGGCAAATTTGATACAGAGTGACACCTATACAAATGAAATTTTTAATTGTGAAAAATCAAACCTTAGTGGAATTATGAAAAATAGATTATATAGAGCTTAAGAGATAAATTGTGAATGATTGATATACAACACAGGAAAATAAAATATGGATAAAAAGTAAAGAGATATAGATGATAGGATGGAAAAATAAGTCTGTGTATAGTATGTAAGCCTGTGTGTCAGTCTATATGTAAATCCAGAAGGAAAAAATAAAAAGAATGGATAACAACCACATTTTGATGAAATAATAATTGGAAACTTCCTGGAACACTTGAAAAGTGTGAGTCCTTATATCCAGTGAGAATGTAACTGAGTAGAACCCAATGTGGCCTTCCCAGGACAGGCCCCTTCCCCATGTCCTCTGCTGTAGCGCCTCTCTGAAGTACCTAGATAATAGTACCTGATGCATATTTCCTGAGTTTTTTCAGATGCTAAAACCACAACAAAATGGAAGAAATGAACTACTTGATGATCATGAGCATGCAAGTCCCAGGCCTTCTTGCTCCTAAGGATTGATCACCAACAAGAAGTCAGAGAATTGTGCATGAGCTGATCATATACCCTGGGTTGCCCCTCCCTCACCTTGCCTTTAAAAATGCTTTGCTGAAACCCTTTGGAGAGTTTAGGTTTTTAAGCATGAGCCACCCACCCATTCTCCTTCCTTGGCCCTTGCAACAAACCTTTCTTTGCTCCAAACTCTGACGTTTCAGTTTGCTTGGCTTCACTGTGCATCAGGCACATGAACTTACATTCAGTCATAAGAACGATATATCCTAATCGGGTTAAATAAAACAAATCCAAATCTAGATATATGTTTATAAATCTATTGAACACAGAAACCAAAAATAATATCATTAACAGTCAGAGATAGAAACTAGATGACCTACTCTTATTTTCTATTGTAGAGGAAAATCAAATTAGACTGAAGAAGACTTCTTAACAGCATCAACTGAAACCAGAAGAGAGGGAAATAAAATTAAGGAAAAAAACTAAGGAAGGGGAGTAAAAAGAGAAGTTCCACAAGTGCCTGATTTTCCGTAATTATGCTTTAGAATTGCAGCCGTCAAACAATGGATTCTGTGGAACTGAGGAGGACCAGGCATATTTTGCTGCGAACTTACATACACTAAGGAAATTGGGAAATGATGCTACATTTGTGCTCTTATGTTCTGAAGTTATGAAACTGTTTAGAATGAGGGCTTTATCATGAGCCTGCAAGGTAATGAACTAGACAGGAAAATTTCTTTAGAATGCATAAATAATCATATACTGATTCTATCATTAATTAAAATTTTGATCTTTTGCTCATCAGGGGTTTTTTGTTTTAATTTCCATTAAAAAAATTGTGTTAAAATATTTATCTTGATTACTGTGTGCTTTGGCACCCCTTAAATTTTACACTCAAGAGACATGTCTCTGTCACCTCACCCTAGTTCTGGCCCTGTATATCATATGGTGATTGTTGACTGAAAAAAATGCCCAACCTAAAAGTTGAGAATTACGTATTATTTGGCACACTAAACTGAAGATTTAAGCCCAGGACACAGCCTTTCAGTTACCTCGGACAGACTACTCTGAAGAGGTAAGGCAGGAGCAAGAATATATAGGAGTTTTTGAAACAAAGACCAGGTAGTCAGAACATCAAAAGATTACTGTTAAGTAAAGAAAACCAAATATCTCAAGTTAAGGAACTTAGTGCTTTTCTACGCACAGAAAGATGCAAAATCAGGGCTCATTGAAATCATTCCTTTGATATGTACCTCAGATATCTGGGGCCAGTATCCTGTGTTTTCCTATTCTGAATCTCCTCAGGGTGCAACTTTGTGGGGTAGGGTGTCTGCAGTGGCTGATGGCTTGATGGTGGGCATCCTGTTTCTATCTTGAGTTCCCTCAGAGCTTACCATCGGGATGGCTGTAATGTGATGGCTTAAGGGCTGCAACATCCTTTATTTACTGATATGGTAGGCAACATTTTTTTACTCACATGATCTATAAAATAGGACTAGATTACTTAGCACATAATATTGCTAATGACTTTAAATTAGATAAAGCCTGTGTAATTGGTGATATGATCTCTTTGATTAGTTTGGGGGAGAAATACAATCAACTTCTATCTCTCTCTCTCTCTTCTCCCCCATCTCTCCTTAAGTCAGAGTAATTCATCAAAGTCCCCTCACATGTTTCTATCGCAGAGAATTCTTGAGATGACCTTCAATCTTTCAATCACCCCCCCGATCCCCCCTAACTGTTCCAGTATTCCAGGTTCTACCAAAGCTGTCAGTTTAGGTTATGTGTCCCAAGTGGGGCAGGAAAATAAATAAGGTTTATCAGAGTTCAGCTGTTTCAATTTACCTTTGTTTTGTTGCAGACAAATATATTTGATTTGTTGTTGAAAACTTTCTGTTCAGTGTATTATTCTCTTAACATAAGCCCATTTCAAGTGATTATGTCACGATAAATTATAACCACCAGCACACAATGTCAAATTTCCCTGATTTCTGAACCTTCAGAACCACAATTTTCTCAGGATGAATTTACTTTGCATTGAGAATTTCACCCGAAATCAACTTCAACTGTGACTATCTCAACCCATCACATAGTTTCTAAAAATGCTATTTATTCCAAAAGTCATTCTACTCATATACAAATGTATTAATTATCTTTCAGATATCAGCATATAGGGAAGCGTAGGAGAGTCAAAAGATGCTCTTTCCCTTAAGGATTGTGTCCCACCTCATCTTATGTTAAATGCTTTAGGGTCAATTTAGTGTTAGCAAACTGGAAAATATCATATTGTAATTTTAATTTTAGGCTTCCATTACTTCCAGCCTATTGCATATTTAACACACACATTAAAAAAAAAAAAGAAAAGAAAAGAAAACACAGGCACCCATACTTAAACTGAACACCAATTTGTGTATATAATTTGAATGCACTGAACATCCACATTTTCCTTTACATAACATTTTCTTACCTTCTTTGTAGGTTACTGACATGATTTTTCCCTTAGAAAGACCATATATAATGCTCATGAAAGAGATTTAAGTTAATCATTGTTTTAAAGTTAACTTTTTTGTTTAATTTTCCTCTTGAGGAAAGATAAATACAGTTACTTCCATGGCTGGGTTTTTCTTCTCACTGATACTCATTGTTCTTCCTTTAAGAAGCACAAAAACAATTTTCTTCAGGAACAACATACCGGCCATAGTGTATTGATTGTTTTTTGGTTTGAGGAGTTTGAATGTACAACTACAGTTCTTCCTACTGGGAAACACTAAACCATGCTAATATTACATTTTGGTGGGAGAAAAATGAAGGAACTAGGATAGAATGGGAAGGAAGATAAATGAGACGAATTTCATAGAAGTAAGGCCCTTTTTTCTCTTTCAATACCTGTAGCTTTCTCTCATGTTAATTGTCTTTCTTTTAAACACACACACACACACACACACACACAATTGCACCTTAATCTTCTTTGGCAAAAGCAAGGAAGTCCATGAATAGACCATGAATTTAAAAATTATTCACTCATCAGTTGATTCAAAACAAACAGCTTCCAGGTGATTTGGTAAAAGTGACTGGTTGACAAGTGAAAAATTAATGAAGATCTAGATTGTTAAATCTGTACATAGTAGTATAAGGAGCTAAAGGGATTAGAAATGACACTAAAAATGAGAGAAGAGAAATAGACAATCTTCTCTCAATTACCCATCTTGAGTTAATAGTCTAATTATAATCTTCATTCAGCATTATTTATGCCACTACCATGCTCCACTGATTTCATTGTTTTTAATTTAAAATTTGTAAAAAGAATAAAAGAATCCATTGCTTACTCCTGGCCCTATAAGAGTATGCTTTAAATTGAGAGCAAACAGTTTGGGGAAAGATGCTTAAAATGCTTAGTAGGAAGTGAATAGATGAATGTTCCCAATCAGAAAGAATTTTGTTGTTTATATCTGCCAAGTTCTCATATGCTACATTGGAAAAGTGAGCCCCATGGATATTAAATGTTTAGCCCAAGTCCATACAGCATGGTTTGTATGGATTGTGTGTTGACATAAACAGTTTTTACAATGGTGATACCAAAATCCTGTTGTCCCTACTTACATTCCTGTTATTTATTTTATCAAATGTCCTTTCCAATAATGTATTCATGTGTGGATCTAGATTTAAATAGTGGATTATTCATTGAATAAATACAAATTTGAAGGAAAAAATATTCTTCCTTGAGAAATTTAAAAATTGCTAAGAGAAAAAGCTAAAAAGTTAGGTTCATAGTTTACTTCAGTTTCTACTAAAATTCCCTGCTCTTGTTACAGAATGAACATCAAATTGGATTTAGGACAGATCATTATTTTTCTGATGTACTATCATGGCTCTCCACATAAGTGCAGATTCTTCTTAAGCACTGTTCTTTCCAGCCACTCAGCTGGAATCTGAAAACTCTCATCTATCACAGGGAGCCTTCACACTATATCAGCTAACCCCCAAAGGCCAGAAAGGTGTGATTAGCCTTAACTCCATCAGTGAGGAGGGTAGGAGTAGAAAGGCGTCTTGACTTCCAAAATCTACCATCTTCTTTTCATAAAGCTTTCTTGTCTTGTATCAGTAATTTTGCTTATGGGAATCAAATAACAAATAAATTACCTGAGAAGAAAATTGAAGTTCTCTCAGTCCTTATCAACGTATGTATTAAAATAAACTGGACTCTATTCAAACTACCAATCAGTACAAGGATGCTTTAAAAAAGATGATTTGAAATATGATAGGATACATTTTCAATAACATTTAATATTTTACAATGTTAAGGGGAAATGTGAATATTTTCAATCTCTTCCCCCTAATATCTGTCTTAATGTAAAATAGATAACCTATGAGTAACCTGTTTGTGATTCCATTGAATATACAAATCCATTTAGAGAAATCTTTTCAATATTGAGTTTTAATTCCATAAATATGATTTATCATATTGCCAATAAGTTCACTTATGGAAAATAAGCAAAGAAGGAAAGGAATTAAGTGGGCTAGGAATCATTCTAAGAAAAATGTACAACATATCTAAGCTAAAATATTGAGATAAATTAAGAAGACCAAAATTAATAAAATAAATTTTAGAGAAACAGATATACTCTGCCTGAAGTCAAGACTTGTTATATAATTAATAAAGTAAGACATATGTATAAGATAAATAAATAGAACAATGGAATATAATGGAATCTAAAAATATTGAGAGTTGATTTATAAAAAAGCTGGCACTACAGAGTAATGGTATAAGAATAGTCTTTTGTATAACCTTCTTTCTAGCCAAAAAAAAAAATCGAAATATTGATAAAAAAATAACAGGAAAGGGGAAGTTTGGTAAGAAAGAAAACTTTTAGACAATAACTGCTCTATTCCAGGCAAACACAGAAGAAATTGTGACCCCACCCCAAAGGCTGAGTGGAGAGTGCAGACTTCCATCTTTGCCAGGCTGTAATGAAGCAACACAATTTCCTCACCAGGGTAGTGTCAGAGATGCCAAGTAGGGAGCTGAGGCATTCATTCACACTGGCAGTAAGTGACACTTAAGATTCCTAAGTGTCAGTGGAAGGGTTCCTTCTTATAGTGTCAGTGGAGATCAGTTAGGGAACTTGGGCTTCTACCTTCACTTGAGGGAAATGAGGCAGCTGTCTACTACATTCTAGGGGGTTTCAGAGGAGGTCTAGTGGAGAGTAAGAATTTTACCATGGCTCAGTTCTAATGAGCCAGCTGTGTTGATAATATAGTTCTGTATCTTGATTGCAGTAGTGGTTGTGCAAATTTGCACATGTGATAAAATGACATGGTATTATACACACACATTGAACCTATGACAGATTCTTGTTTTTTAATATTGTACTATAATTATGTAAGGTATAACCATTGGAGAAAATTAAGTGAAAGTACAAAGGACTTATGTGTACTATCTTTTCACCTTCCTATGAAGATATAGTTATTTTAATATCAAAAGTTTGGAAAAATGGATAGTAGGGCTTGTTGTTAAGAAAAAAAAATTAAAGAGAAATATTCATAATATATACATATTTCCCAAAATCAGTAAGAAAAAAATTAAGCACAAAGTTGAAAAGGAACTGAACAGGTAATTCATATATGAAGATACTTAAATATTTGAGAAATATATAAAAATCTGCTGAAAGTCATTGTAATTGGAAAATTGAGAATTGAAAAACAATAGCGCAGGCATTGGTGAGGATATAAAGAAATGAGTTTTCCTACACTGTTGTTAGTAAATTATAGTACTGTAGTACTCTATATATAGTAACCTGTAAATATTTAGTAAACTATTGTCCCTATAGTATTGAAGTAAACATTCATAGCTGTATAATGTATATACCAAATTTGACCATATTGATAATCTATGACCCAGCTTTGCTACTCCAAATGATAATAGCCAGTTCATTCACATGTCCCCTGTTGTCCATATAACCTTGTTCATAAAAGACATCTGTAGTAACCCCCCAAGTACCCAACAAGTGTATCAACATTTTAATGTATAAGTCAACATTTTAATGTATAAATAAATTGTAGTGCATTTGTACAAAGGCAATGACATTTCATATATATTTATAACAAGAGGTAGGTAAAATAGCTAAGTTAGTTAATATCTCTATTCAGAAGAATGAATAGTTCAGAATTTCTTCAACACATACATTCTTGACAAAAGCTGTTAGCAAAAGTGTTTCATACTGTTTATTTTTCACATTTAAAAAAAATAAATGTTTCCCATTGCCCTTCACATAGTGATGGCACATATTACGTAACCAATAAATGCATCCTTTGCTCAATTGAACAGTTTATTTAGACATTAATTTGCTGCCTCATTCAATAGATATTCTTTGAGCAATTCTTATGAGTCTGCAAATGAGAATGACCCTAAAGTTAAAAAAATAAAATTATCTTTAGGGAAATCATGTCTAGTTAAATATTAAGAAAATGAAACAAAGAGAATGTCAAGAAATCACAGAGTTAAGATTTTTAAACCATACCCAGAACTTTTCCTAGAGGATGCAAAGACTGATCTGAAATTTGAAGGGCATGTGAAAAAGCTAGATTAACAAATATGAGTGGAAGATGTTATAAGCAGGGAAAAAATTATGATCCAAACAGGTTTAAATCATAATTAATTTTAGAATATTCATGTCATTTAAAGAATAAATGCACATGATAAACTATGTTGCTCAAAAAATAAATGTAAATGGGACAGGTTGGGAGGTCAGATAAGTAGATTAGGTAAGTGAGGTAGGCAACAATCAGATAAGGAAGGAAAATGTGAAAACTGTGTAGATTTCAAGGATTTCAAGCAGGTGCTTAATTTTCTCAGACAAATCTTTTTAGAAAGATCATTACTAAGTTAATTTCGATATCAATTAACAGTGACAAGGCTGAAGTTGGAGAAAAGAGGCAGGAGGATATTATGATAATAGAATAGTGAATTGATAATAGTATTAATTTACATGATGATTTGTTCATATATCAGGAGATATTCTGTTGATACTGGGAAAGACATTTCATTTTGTATCTATTCCATTCTGTCCATAAATGTCACCTCCATGGCTTAGTCACATAGTTTTCATCAAAATCTCTTCAATAGACTTATCTTCTTCTATACTTTAACTAAATTAATTTTCTTGAAATTCTTAAAGCACATATAGGTTTTTGATTTTTTTCTACATCAAGTCTGTGAATTTCTGACTTATTGGAAAGATTTTCCATACATCTTACTATTATGCATTTATAATTATTTCAGCTTGTACTATTGTATCTTGATGGGAAGCAATATGAGTATCTTCTAATTTCTTCAGTCAGGACTTGCTGAGCAAAAACTAATAGCAATCTGAGATAAAAGACAAACGTTGGAAGTCAAAGGATGACTAAAATGTGGGCAACTGTAAGATGGTGAAATATTTCTGGGAGATTTTCATCTTCCCAGAGATAAGCTTTTATTTCAAAGGGAGGTAAGCTAAAGCCATGCATTTGTCCTTCAAAGGATTGTTAGATATTAGGTAGCACAAGTTTCTGTCACTCTTTCCAGAGGAGAGGGGGCAGGTGTCCAGATTCTATATATGTTTCCAGAGTCATTTTTTCTGTGTTGCAAGAAACTGCTGTTTCACAGGAAGAGTGACATATGCCCTCATCTCATTGTCATAAAGTAGAAAAATATGAGGCATGAGGAAAGGATGCATGTAATTGCTATAAGGAATAATAATTTTACCTCTCATCCAGAAACATCATGTTTTCTTTTATAACAACAATAAAAAATACTTACAGATGTTAAAAATGTTACAGATGTTACTTATTATTTAAAGTAGACCAAAGAATGAGTAATATTATTTTTATTTCACCTACTGTTTGTTTTCTTTAACATACTTATTAAAATTGTAAGTATGGGATTTATTTTCTACAGTAGATTTAAAAACAATTTTTGTTTTGGGACAATTATTTAAAAACAATTGTCTCCACAAGTAGTTTTTCAATCCATGATGCCTGCACATCAGTGAATAGCTCTGGCTGATATCACTTCCAATTCTAATATTTTACAAGTAACTTGGAGGTATTCAGTGAATCTTTTGCATCTGTCCATCATATCTATTTATGCAATCTCAGGTTAAGAACAATTTATGATAATTGGATGTGGGTATAGTCACAAAGCAATTTCCATATTTTTTGCTAGGTGCCAAAAATGGCTTCTTTTGGCAAGTACACCTCAAACAATACATTTGGTAAAGTTAACTGTCACTTATAAAATAAAGAAAAGGAAAAAAACTTTTTTTCTCTTTAATATGACAAACAAAATAGAAGAAAATGGCCATACACAAAAAAATTGGTAACAGAGAAGCAATATTGTGACACAAAGAATTACTCTATTTAGAATAAATAATAAGAAAAATGTCTCACATGTAAACATAATAAACAAGAAGAATTGAAATCCAAATCAGGTCAAATGACTGTGTGATGATGTAATTATTACTTACATATTAGTGTTGTACTTAAGAAATAGTCAATGAATTTCAGTTTTGATGTCAACTGCTGATTACCCTTACAACAATGGACACTGAATCCAGCTCACTAACATTCGATGGCTGACTTTTAGTATAGGGCTCTATGGGAAATACATTTCTGTCAGAAATCGTGAATGCAAATCTAGATCACTATTATTATTACACTTCTTGGAAAATGTTTATTTTGAGATCTTAAAGTTGATATGGACACCATTTTGTTAAAGTGCTTTCAAGTTATTGAGAAAATTCTATTAATACCATTACTCCAATATCAAGAAACGTGTTCATTGCCATATTTTCAAAAGCATGTAGAAGTTTTAAAGTAATTATAAATTCTTGTTACATTGTACTGATTTCAAAATTAAATCATGTCATTATAACTTCCTCCTTTCTTCATTATGATTATAAACATATCAAGAATATGTTGTTATCTAGAATCAAATAATTTGGAAAATATCAGAAAATTAAACTACCTCTTCACCTGAACTAACTTGTGCTTATTGACAATTATTAACTTTAGAAATATTATATTTTTCTGAATATATCCTTCACTTCCATATCTTCCTGATATTCCTATTTGGGATGTTCCATATAAAGGCAAACTGATATTTAACAGGTCATTATTTTTATTAATAGCAGACAATGCAGCATCAGGCCAACCCTCTTGCAGGTAGCAATTATAAACTTTGAACAAATATTTGTTTAAAAATACTATTTGAAGACATTGGTGAGTGACCAATACTGTACTGAAATTGGAGTTGGTTTACTCCTTTTAAGGACAAAAATTCCGTGTGTGAAATTCATGTTTATTTGGCTTGTCCCCAAAACTATTCCTCAGTTCTGTATCACCCAATGGCTAGCTAGAACTCAAATAGAAGTTTACAATCTTAATGTCTTGAGATGTGAAAGAGTGTTTTGAGAGCTACCACAGTATCTGAAATTTAAGTAGGGTTAGATTTCAGGCAGAAAGAAACCACAGTGGGAGGACTCTCAAAATCTTAGTTTAAACCCTACAATTTCATTGACAATTACTGAATTTTCCATGTACTGGCTTAACTAGCACCTTGGAATACACAAAGAAACCCAAGAAGAGTCATGTGTTTTGAGTAAAGCTATGTTTCTGAACTGCATATTTTACATTATGATTAAGGATGCAACAAAAAGAGATAAGTCTAACAAAGAATGAAACTAAGCCTCTATGGTCTCAAAGTGGCTAGCTGGTAAGTAACCTAGTTGGTAGAACAAAAGTCAAAATATAGAGATAAGAGACTATAACCCCATAAGTATTATGCATATGATTCAGTATTAAAATGGGGGAAATGTGATCCATAGTTGAGAAAAAGAGTGACCAATGAAAATAAACCCTGAGATAACATTGGAGTTACCACATTAGGAGTTTGCAGCAGCTCTTAAAAATATGTTTACAGACTAACAAAGATAGAAATGCTCAGAAGAAAAAAATGGAAAAAAAGCTAGTAGAACAAACATAAAATATAAAAAAATATATTAGGTAGGATGAACAGCAGTTTTGATATGAAATAAGTAAAGTTCAGTACACAAATATTCTGGAAATAGAAATGGAAATAAAAATTAGCCCAGCTTAAGTAGAAAGATAAAACAAATTTTAAAAATGAACAGTTCAGAATTCAGTGTATCAAGATGATAGAATAGAAAGATCCAGGCCCTCACTCTCTAATGGAAATACCAATTAAAGTACAACATATGGACCAACATAGCTTTGTGGGGACTCTAGGAAAAAGTTAATGATTGGCTGCAACCAAACAAACCCCCAACCAAGAAAAAAGCCACACTCAAAATTGTAGGAAATTTTATGGCATCTTTTCTTGCCTTTGTCTTACATTCTCCCCAACACAGTGCATTGTGTTCAGAAGAAAACCATTTATCGCCTGGCTCTTCAGTTTGCAATGCTCTGGACTGACTGTATTGTCTTCTCAAGTTGCTGATATCTATCTTGCCTGACTGGGATTACTGATGGGAATAGAAATATAATTTGTATATGAGGTTGGAGTCTACTGAAAAGAGTGGTGGGCATCATAATATGTGTGTGTGTGAGTTGCAAGGGGGTCTCCATACCCATAGGTGCCTGGTGGCCTGAGATTATGCAGAGAGGAATATGATAGACCATTTAAGGTCCTGAGAAAAAGCAGAAGCAAGACATTTTGTTAAATTAAAACATTAAAAAGCACAGTGTATATGGGAGAATTGGGAAGAAAGTCCATATACAGGTCCAGGGAAAATGCCTCCCCAGAAAAATCCTAAAAGACTTTGATCTTTTATACTGGGCTGATTACTGGACTATTTCACCTGCATGGAGACAGTACACAAAACTGGGAAATGTAGCTATTTTTTTTAATGTCTAATTTTCAATAAAAAATTACAAAGCATACAAAAATAAAACAGGGAAATTAGACTTATTCAAAGGAATAAAATACATCTCCAGAAACCAAACCTAAAAAAATATTAGGTTCAGATTTGTTTGACAAAACTTTAAAATTGATGTCTTAAATATAATCAATGACTTAAAGAATAACATAGATTCAAAAAAGGAAATCAGGGAAAACATATAAGAACAAAATGAGAATATCAACAAAGGAGCAGAAATTACATATAAAAAAAAAGAACTAAAAAGAATTATAGAGCTGAAAAATACAATAACTGAATTGAAAAAAAAAAAATTACTAGGAAGTTTCAACAGCAGACTTAGACCAGCAGAAAAAAGAACCAATGAACTTGAAAACAGGTCATTTAAAATTATAGAGTCTGAGAAGTAGAAATGAATGAAGAAAAGTGAATAGAGCTTAAGGGACTTATGGAACACCACAAAAATGATCAATTATGCATATCATAGGGGTCCAGGATGAGAAAACAGCAGAGAGCTTATTTGAAGAAATAATGGTCCACAATTCCCCAGATTTGGGAAAAAAGATGTGTATATACAAATACAAGAAGCTCAAAAAACTCAAAGTAGGGTAAACCCAAAGAGACTCATGCTAAGACACATTATAATCAAAATGGCAAATGTCAAAACCAAATAAGGAATCTGGGAACCAGCAATAGAAAAGCAACTTGTCAAATGCAAGGAATTCTCACAAAGATAATCAGCTGATTTCTCAGCAGAAGCACTACAGACCAGAAAGCACTGGGATGACATATTTAAAGGGCTGAAAGGAAAAAAAAGTCAACCATGAATACTATTATAATGCAAAAGTGTCCTTAAAAAATGAGGGAAAAATTAAGATATTCCAAGTAAATAAAACCTGAGGTAATTTCACCACTAGACCTACCATATAAGAAAGGCTGAACAGTGTTCTCCAAGTTAAATAAAAAGGTGCTAGAAAGTAATATGAAGCCATATGAAAATATAAATTTAACCAAAAAAGTAAATATGTAAAGAAGTATAAAGTCCTATTTTGTAATTTTGGTTTGAACCTCTACTTTTTAATCATTTTATAGAATATAAAAGACAAAAATATAAAAATAATTAGAAATCTATGTTAATGTGTACACAATTTTTAAAATTCACTTTGCATTTAACAAATATTTTGGGTTCAGATTCATATATAATTCAAGTGTTTGAATGATAGCTTCTTAATGTTTTTGCTATCTGCTTGGAGTGATATAAGCTCAAAATTGTTGGGATCATCTACATAGAGAACCTCACTCTAATTTTGTCTTCTCAGTTCCTTAATACTGTTAAGCTTAGCCTCTCAGCCACAAGTTCTTAATTAGTAAATATCTTAGGAGGAAACACAGGCAGACAAGCTGGTCTCATTTCTAGCTCTTTGCTGTTCTTCATGATATTGCCTACTCTACTTCCTGAAGCCTGTGTATGTATAATTGCAAATTGTATACTATGTGTTCCTTCTTGGAAACTATAAAAGCATATTATACATGTATATGTGTATATATAATGATATTAATGTTAGATAGACTATAAATTATAATGTACATTTTAAATTGTATGTATGTTTTATGTAGTGGATGCCATGAATCTCATATATAAGCTACATTGGACACTATGTACATTATACACAAATAGTATATAATGTATTGTGTGTATTACATTTACACCTATATGTCATATTTATATGTATGCATTATGTCATATTTTAATATTTTATTCACTTTTATAAGTTGTTTATGCATCACTGTTATTTTGCCATGTCTCTGCTTGGAATGTCATTATGTGTTATTTTTTTTTCAAAAAATACTAAATCCTAACTTTTCTTAGTGATTTTACTGTTTTCAGTATGCACCTTCTCAACCTTCCCAATATTATTCCCATTGATTCTAACCATGATTCTTTCGCTGTTTCTCATGTACAGTATATTCATAAGTCCTCATATTGGTCTCATCACCTAGAATTTTCTGTCTTTACCCTCACACTTTTATCAGTTGAATGCCCAGGTATTATTCTACCATGTAATCAATCTATAATAATTAATTTTGTTATCAATGTATTATGCTTGAAGAGACAAAAAGTTTTGGGAGGGCATTTCTTCTTTTTATCATCCAAAGGACCTAGTCTAGAGTCAAAATACAATCAGATAATTGTTTCTTTAAACTTGTACATATTAAAGTTTGTTGTAATGCTTTTCTATTAAAATATAATGAAGAAAATGCCATTGGTAATTTGACAGGGATTGCATAGAATCTGTAGATTGCCTTGGGTAGTATAGTCACTTTGACAATATTGATTCTTCTAAGCCAAGAACATGGTATAGCTTTCCATCAGCTTGTGTAGGCTTCAATTTATTTCATCATGCTTTATATTCTTTGGAGTATAGGTCTTTTGCCTCCTTAGGTAGGTTTATTCCTAGCTATTTTATTCTTTTTTTGCAATGGTAAATGGGATTGCTTCTTTCATTTCTCTTTCTGATCTTTCTTTGTTAGGGTATAAAATACAGGATATTTCTGTGCATTAATTTTGTATCCTGCAAATTTACTGAATTCATTGATGAGCTCTAGTAGTTTTCTGGTGGCATCTTTGGGATTTTCTATGTATAGTATCATGTCATCTGCAAACAGTGACAGTTTTACTTGTTCTTTTCCAACTTGGATTTTTTTATATCATTTTCATCTCTGATTGCCATGGCTAGAACTTCCAAAACTATGTTGAATAAAAGTGGTGAGAATGGACATCCTTGTCTTGTTCCTGATCTTAGAGGAAACGCTTTCAGCTTTTCCCCATTGAGTATGATGCTAGCTGTAGGTTTGTCATATATGGCTTTTATTATGTTGAGAAATGTTCCCTAAATGCTCATTTTCTGGAGAGTTTTTATCTTAAATGTGTGTTGATTTTTTTCAAAAGCTTTTTCTGCATCTATTGAGATGATCATATGTTTTTTATTCTTCAATTTGTTGATGTGGTATATCACCCTGATTCATTTGAGGATACACAAAAGTCCCTGAAGAGCCAAAACAATCTTGAGAAAGAAAAATGAAGCTGGAGGTATCAGGCTCCCTTACTTCATACTATACTACAAATCTACAGTCATCAAAACAGTATGGTACTGGCACAAAAACAGAAATATAGATCAATGGAACAGGATAGAAAGCCCAGAAATGCACCTATGGTCAATTAGGTGTATTGGCCAAACATCTATGGTCAATTAATCTATGATAAAGGAGGTAAGACTATACAATGAAGAAAAGACAGTCTCTTCAATAAATGCTGCTGGGAAAACTGGACAGCTACATATAAAAAAACGAAATTAGAACATTCTTTAACACCATACACAAAAATAAACTCAAAATGGGTTAAAGACCCAAATGTAAGAAAGATAGTATAAAACTCTTAGAGGAAATCTTAGGCAGAACACTCTTTGACATGTATCACAACAATATATTTTTTGATCTGCCTCCCAGAGTAATAGAAATAAAAACAAAAATAAACAAATGGGGCCTAATTAAACTCAAAAGCTTTTGCACAGCAAAGGAAGCCATAAACAAAACAAAAAGACAACCCACAGAATGGGAGAAAATATTTGCAAATGTTGTGACCAACAAAGGATTAATCTCTAAAATTTACAAGCAGCTCAATATCAAAAAAAGCAAACAACCCAATCAAAAAATGGGTAGAAGACCTAAATAGACATTTCTCTGAAGAAGATTTACAGATGACCAAGAGGCACATGAAAATATGATCAGCATCGCTGATTATTAGAGAAATGTAAATCAAAACTACAATGAGATATCACCTCACACCAGTCAGAATGGCCATCTTCAAAAGCTCTACAAACAATAAATGCTGGAGAGTGTGTGGAGAAAAGGGAACCTTCCTACATAATTGGTGGGAATGTAAATTGGTACAGCCACTATGGAGAATGGTATGGAGGTTCCTTAAAAAACTGAAAATAGAGCTACCATATGATCCTGCAATCCCACTCTTGGGGCATATATCTTGAGAAAACCATGGTTCGAAGGGATCATGCACACCAATGTTCATCACAATGCTGTTTACAATAGCCAAGACATGGAAGCAACCTAACCGTCTACCAACAGATGAATGGTTAAAGAAGATGCGTTACATTATACAATGGAATATTAGCCATTAAAAAGAATGAAATAATGCCATTTGCAGCAACAGAGATGGACCTGGAGATTATCATACTAAGTGAAGTAAGTCAGACAGAGAAAGACAAATATCATATGATATTGCTTATATGCAGAACCGAAAAAAAATGATACAAATGAACTTATTTATAAAACAGAAACAGACTCACAGACTAAGAGAACAAATTTATGGTTACCAGAGGAAAGGATGGTGGGGAGGGAAAAATTGGGAGTTTGGGATTGATATGTACATACTGCTATATTTAAAATAGATAACCAATAGAGACCTACTGTATAGCACAGGAAACTCTGCTCAATAGTCTGTAATAATCTAAATGGGAAAAGAACTTGAAAAAGAATAGATACATGTATTTGTATAACTGAATCACTGCTGTACAGGTGCTGTACACCTGAAACTAACATAATATTGTTAATAAACTATACTGCAATAAAAATAAATATATATATATATATATAAATGAGAAATTATTTTATGTCAGACATAATGGTAGGCACAAAGATATAAAGATGGGTGAGATATAAGACTTTTTTTTTAAAGGAAATTGTTCCCAGATTCTAGTGTTAGGAGAGACCAAGTTATTACTGGCTAAGAGACTGCTCTCACTTCTCAGAGAGCCTAGAAATGAACTGGCCAGTCTCCAGCTGATATCAACCCTGAAATGCCAAATATCCAATACAGCTGGTCTCTTCAGTCAGGATGTTCATCTTGCCAATGAGGTAATATGCTCAACCATGTGAATCCAGGAATTCTAATTTAATTTAAATTTCTATGATAATATTTGGGTGACCCTGCTGCCTTTCAACTTCCTGCTTAATTTGTGAAATAGCCTGGGATGAGACTCACTCTCTTTGATCATTCTACTTTTAGAAGGAGGATGAGGGCTCAGTAGACCATCAACATTTTGCTGATGGTCTGCTTGTAAATTTCCCCTGCAACCTTGCCTTATTTATGTACTGTGCTATTCTGGTGCTTGCATCCACTCAGTTTGTGTGTTGCATGTGTTTCAATTCACATACCACATTTCAGTCTTCAAGCACTTAACCATTCATGCATATTTTCAAACCTGTTAATTTATATTTGATTTATACATTAATTTATACTGGATGACTAATCCAGCGCTTCTATTCTGGCCTTTTGAGTTCAGCAAGCCATCTCCCTTGTATTCTGTATTACCTGAAAAATGAAGGACACAACAAAATGAGATTTTATCTTGAAAAATTCCATCACAGTTCATTTCATCAAAGTATCTCTTAAGTGATTTTGTTACCCAAACATGTTCTTTTATTTGAAGAAATATAAGTGACAATATTTCAACAAATTTTAAAACATTTTCAAGGGGATACTTTATACAGTAATATCTTTAGCAGATGATCTCTTTGGAATTAGTTGTAAATAAACAATTCTGTCTTCAATGACAAATGCTAAAATGAATTAATTGTCTGTGCAAAATTCTCCTCCTAGATTTGTGTTAATAAAGAGGCTATCCCTCAAATTCCTCCAAATTTCTGAGGAAATTATTCTCTTTACAAAACTCACTATAATATATATTGCACAAAATAAAATCATTTTTAAATAAAGTTGAAAATCTTCACAGCAAATTTCTGCCAGATATTATTTGATAAGCTGAAAACCCTTGAAATATCAGAGATAATAAATATGACAACTGACCTTTGGTTATAATACCAGAAATGTTACACTGTAAAAATGTCCATGCTCATTTTCTTCTGTTGAGGTCATTAGAGAAGAGTTTGTATTTCATATTTACTAGGAAAGAGCCTTAATTTTGTCATAGCTCTGATAACAAAGTGTATCATTTCTATGCTTCCATACATTTTTCTGCATCCTCCATTTGCTGTAGCAAAGGAGTAAAACCAAAGTCTCTTAAACACATGAAACTTATCACTATGTTTCAGATGGCCTTTATGCTTCCTTTAACAAACCATAAAGAACTGGAAGTGTCTTTTACTTAAAAATTGAAATAAGAGGATCACATGCCAAACTTAGTCTACCTTTAAATACAATGAAAAGTCCCCTCTCTTGCATGAAGGATAATACAGTGGCCCATTTATCTGGATGTCCAGAGTTCTCTCAAAACAAGCAATGTAATGCTCTAACCTCAGCCTGGCACATAGAGAAAGTACAAAACTGAACTTGATGTCTTCCCCATCTGTAAAAAATCTCTGCTCTCTCTTTTCTACTTATCTCACCTAGTCAGTATCTTAATAATCTCAGTCAAAAATTGATACTTAATCCCAATCCCTTTTCTCTCACCAGTTATTCACCAACTCCATGCCACCGCTTTTGCCTCTTTTTATTCTTAGCACCCTTTTTACTGATTCTCAACAAGACTCCAGCATCTATGACCAACGCTGATACGAAATCACTTGCTCATTCCTTTCTCCTAACCAGTTCTCAGGCAATCTGATCAAGTTAGTCATGTTTGAGCAACTCAATGGCTTTCCCCTGTGTATAGGACTACAAATTATTACTGTATCCCCAACACATAGGTATTTGGCTGGCACAGTAAAGAACAGAAAAAAAATAAACCATTTGGACTGAAATAATTTTGTCTAGGTCTATATTATTGAAGAAATAACAAGCCCCCCATTCATTCTTATTTATACATTCGTTCATGCAGTAAGTCCTACATGACTCTGGACACTGTACTGAGTAATGTGATAAACAGTTGGACAAAGATGTTGTACATTAACAGCTATGACATGCAGAGAAAAGAATATTAAATTTCAAGGAGACAGATAAGATATTTTGGCAACTGAGTTGGGGCGGAGGGAATGATCTTTAAAAGTGCAAATCAGGGCTTCCCTGGTGGCTCAGTGGTTGCGAGTCCGCCTGCCGATGCAGGGGACACGGGTTCGTGCCCCGGTCCGGGAAGATCCCACATGCCGCGGAGCAGCTGGACCCGTGAACCGTGACCGCTGAGCCTGCGCGTCCGGAGCCTGTGCTCTGCAATGGGAGAGACCGCAACGGTGAGAGGCCCGAGTAAGAAAAGAGCAAATCAGTGACAATCTGAATAAAATATGCAGTATTCAAGTTAGAACCTTGAATAGGAAAGTTGTTTTGTTTTGTTTTGTTTTTAACAATTTTCGGGTGGATTCTGAAGATAGTTTGAGCCCCCTGAGTCCACATCCATCATCACACCATTCTCTTGCTTTTCTGCATTCTTCCTTTCTTTTCCCAACATTCAGAAAATCTTTGCTTCTGTAAGTAATATAATATTTAACTAAGACTGTTAAGAAGTTACATTAGCTTATGTGTAAGACATCTGGATACAAGGTGTGCTGAGAGTTAGGGCTATGACACATTGACATCTCTAGGAGCTCTGGTGTTTCCTATATAGGTTATCCTCAGTCTTTCAGCAATTTCTTCCCTTGGAAGAGCATATCCAATGTAGAATTTCCAGCTTCACTTAAATATGACCACATACACTTAAGAAGAAATGGAGCATTTCCTTCCTGTGTCCCTTTACTAGGAAGGAAGATTTTCTAGAAGCCCCTCTGAGTTCCCATTGTCCAGCACTGGACCATAAGCCATTGTTCTAGTTTCAAGAGTGGATGGTAGAAAAGCAAAAATACGGTGTTTTCAATACTTATGTTAGAAGACAAGCTCCGTCAGCAAGTAAAAACAGGAAAAGGTTGACTTTTTAGTAGGTAACCAACAGCATCCTTTCTGCTGCTTCCTTCCTCAGCCATCCCTTTACAAGTGGTCTTCTTACTGTCATCCTTTCTCTGAATTGCTTTATCATTTCATGCATAGACAATGAGCCATATTGCTAGTTACTGTTTTGTGAATATGTTTGTGTTAATTTCTTAGAGCTTCCATAACAAAGTACCATATTCTGGGTGGCTTAAACAACAGAAATTTGTCATCTCACATTTCTGGAGGCTAGACGTCTGAGATCAAGGTGTTTGTAGGAGCATGCTATCTCAGAAGGTGATAGTGAAGGATCTGTTCCAGGTTTCTCTCATAGCTTCTGATAGTTCATTGACTTGTAACAACTTAATTCCAATCTTCACTTTGTGTCCTCCCTGTGTGCATGTTCCTGTGTCGAAATTTCTCCTTTTTATAAGGGTATAATCATATTAGATTAAAGCCCATTCTAATGACCTCATCTTAAACATCTTCAAAGACCCTACTTTCAAATAAAGTAACATTCACAGATATTGGGTTTTAGAGCTTTAATATCTTTTGTGGGGGACATATTTCAACCCATAACAAAGTCTAACTAACTTGCTGAGAAAGTAAATAATTTCAGGACAAGAACTTGTTTTTAAACATGTGTTTCACAGAGAGCGTGTAGCAGAATATTTTTAACATAATAATTGCTTAATAAATATTCTGATTGAACATGATTCAAATCTTCCTGTTCTGACTCAGTGTTACCCCAAATAAGGTCCAGTAAACGTTAGTACTGTGGCAGATTTTAATACACCTTCAATGGAAGGAAAAAATATCCCAAAGCCAGAGGGGATTTGGCAATAAGATTGTAATACAGTGGGTTAAAATTTGTTACAGAAGTTATTTCACCTCTGGAAAATTTCATTGATTTTAGCATGCCATATGCATCTTACAAAGGGGTCTGAGTTATTTGAATGCTTGTTAATCTCTTGATGAACAATATCATGCTATAAACGCTATTTGGAAAATCTGCTCTCAGTTCATTAGGAATTGTCTAAGATACCACAGCTTATGCAGCTAATAGATCTAACTTCATCAGCTCCCAATTTATATATTAAATCACACGTCTAATCCATTTTTAATAGACATATCTTTTGTTTTTATGATATCTGAAATCTTTTTTATGATTCAAAGTCTTAGCTATTTTGTACCATAATATTAAAGTCATCCAAGGGGAGTATGAACTTTCATAAAAAAATACAGACCTAGCTGATCTTATTATTATTTTAAAATTCTATTTAGAAAACTAAAAATGTCTGTAGCTATTATAACATATTCAATTATTCAAACCTCTTCCTTTTGCAATACTCAATACTTGGTTGTATGATTTGTTCAATTGATAATTTTCAGATTTGGTCACATTTAACTGTGACCATGTAGGAATGTATTAAAAAGGAACCTGCAAAAGGGGCCTCAAGTTTGAACTGTCAGGAACGTGAGAAATATGAAAGTCCAAATGTCAGCACCGAGGAAGCTAGTTTAAATGTTATTTAGAAGAGATCACACCAATACTTGCATAGGCAGGTACACTGAAAATGAACTTCTCTCCCCACATTTCAAACTGGTATCTGGTTTTCAAAATCCAGCTCAAAATGACACTTAGCCCAAGAAGCCTTTGGGCCGATTTCTCTGGGAATAGGCGTTTTTTTGTTTTTTTTCTCTGTCTGGTACTGAAGAGTTGCTCTCTACTTAAAGCCAAACACAAAAGGCCTGAGTGCATGTAATTTACAGTGTAAGAAAAGATAAGGTGTTAATATCCAAAATATATTAAAAACTCATACAACTCAATAACAAAAAAACCCACAAAATGTGATTTAATAATGTGCAGAGGATTTGCATAGCCTTTTTTCCAAAGAAGATATACAGATGGCCAGCATAAACATGAAAAGATGCTCAACATCAGTAATTATCAGAGAAATGCAGACAAAAACCACAATGAGATATCACCTCACACCTGTCAGAATGGCTATTATAAAAACGATGAGAAGTAACAAGTCAGGATGTGGAAGAAATAGAGTCCTTGTGTACTGTTGGTGGAAATGTGAATTTGTGCAGTCACTGTGAAAAACAGTATGGAGGTTCTTTAAAAATCTAAAAATGGAAGTTTTACCGCATCCAGCAATTCCATTTTTGGGAATATATCCAGGGAAAATGAAACACTAACATGAAAAAAATGCATGCATTTCCATGTACAGTGCAGGATTATTTATAATAGACAAGATATAGAAGCAAACTAAGTTTGCTTAGTTTGCTTTATAGATGAATGAATAAAGACACACACATACACACACAGTGGAATATTACTCAGCACAAAAAAGAATGAAATCTTGTTGTTTGTGACAAAATGGATGGACTTTGAAGTTACTATGCTAAATTAAGTAAGTCAAACAGAGAAAAGCAAATATTGAACAACCTCACTTAAATGTGGAATCTTAAAAAAAATCTCAAGCTCCTAGATACAAAAGAGAATAAATGGGTGGTTGCCAGGGGTGGGGGTTGGGGGGAAAGATGAAATGGGTAAAGGAGGTCAAATGTACAAACTTCCAATTATAAACTAAACAAGTCATGGAGACGCAATGTACAGAACAGTGACTAATAATACTGCATTGCATATCTGAAGGTTATCAAGAGAGAAGATCTTAAATGTTCTCATCACACAAAAAATTGTGTAACTATGTATAATGACAGATGTTAACTAGAATTATTGTGGTGATCATTTTGCAATATATACAAATATTGAATCATGTCATTACCTGATTACCAATATAATGCCATATGTCAATTATACCTCAATTTAAAAAAGAAAAAAGGAAAGAAAAATATTCAACATTTTCTCAGGACTCTTACTCCATCTGGATTATTTGCCAAACTGGCAAGAGGATTTTAAGAATAGTTACACCTCTAAGGAGCAGGGAACCTCATTTGCAATTAAACATGTTCTAAAGTAAACATATTCTTAAGTAAATGCTCTAAGGAAAGGGAAGACCTATGTTTAGGAAGAAACTTGACTAAAGTTTAGTCAAACTGAGGGGGCCATCAAGGTCATTTTTGTCTTCATCCCACTGGAGAAAGTCATGCAACCAGGGTAATTATCACCATGTCAAACTACCTAAACATGACGTTGCCCATCCAACCAAACTGTAAGGAGCTGATATATCCCTTCACTTCATAAATGCAGAACAAATAATTTGACTCCTCACTTCAACATTTTAGCATGCCCAACTGGAATCCTTTTTATTATGATTACTGTGCTGTATCAGGAGGGAAGTATTTCTGTCTTTCATAAAAATTTATTTTGAATTTCTCTTAAGAATTTAAGGTGATAGACTATTTCATGTTTTTCTATTTTGCAATATTCAAAAAAAATGAAAAAAATGCCATGATGGTAGATTTTAGAGAATATTTGAGTCAAATGTCTGTGGAAAGAGATAAGAGTGGAAGTCAAAGTATCATCTCAATAAACCATCTCTCATTTGGCCAGAACCTTTAGAGTTTCAGGAGTAGCAAAGTTATGCACTGCTGAATAATAAAAACTGCTTCACACAACAGCAACCTGGGAATCTGCCCAGGCAGCTGCACAAAGACCCTCCAGGCAGGATTATCCTAAACTTCCCTCTGCACATGGCTGATTAATTCATTCAAAACTGCATTTACATATAGTCCTATGGAAAGCACGCTAAATGTTTGAGAAGACCAGGACCATCTTCTCTGTCAAAAAAGTAACTCCAGAACAGAGAATTCCAGAGAAGAAAATGCCTCCATCAATGAGTACTTTGTTTTTGATAACTTTTACATAACTGCCTATCTTCCCTTGGAGCACTTTTTCAAATGCATCTGCCTGGGCATGTTTGCTCGTGTAGTCTTGGAGACAGTGGTCAATGCTCCCTCTGTCCATTTCTCCCTTCAGGTCAGTCAACAAATTTCACTCTGTCTGCCTCTCTGAATGCCTTTCACAAAGCAGGAGAAAAAATCATTATGCATTTTACATCAACAAACAGATTACATTTTGTTACGCCTGTCCCTTCTATTCCCAGGGATATTCTCAACTTTATTAATATCCTTCAAGTCCAATACATATCACCAATCATTTCAAATGCCTCAAATATTTGTCTTTCTGACAAATATTTACCAGGTTGAGTGGGGTGCAGTAAAAAATGCTTTCAAACTTCCCCAGTTGCATATAAAGTAAAACCTAATTTTTTAGGATTAAAAAAAAGAAAAACCTCTTACAGGTCATTTCTGTTGGTCAAAACATAAAATTAAATTGATTAATATTAATTTATAAATCTAAGTGTCTGTTTTTCAAAATAGAAATAAAAAAATCTACCTCACATGTGTATTGTGAATATCAAATATGATTATATAGCACATGTCTGTGTATGTATGTTTGTATATGAATATATATGTATATGTTTATATGTGTATATTTGTGTGTGCATATATACACATATAATTGCTTAGCTCAGTATTTGGGTAATGCTAAGCATTTCATATATTTTAGATATAATAATTGTTTATTTCTTGTAATTACTATTGCAACTGTGGTATTAATTCAAAGAAATTTCATTGGAATTTCAATATGACCCAGGATGTTACTTTACAAGAATAATTAAGAAAAATTTCCAAACAGAATTTTGAAAACAAATAGTTCAACTTGTCAGGGATGTCATGCCAGGCAGATGGACTGGCAGGTGAAAAAGAGATAATGTAGATGTACAAAATGATGAGGCTTCTGATTTGGACAGGTCATGCATTTGGCGAGGCAGAGTAGAGAGATATGTGTATGTGAGGTTTGCTATGTGAAATTTATGGAAGGGCTTTGAATCCAGGCTATGTTAGTCATTTTTGTGTTGAACAGTGACATGTCCAAGTCCCTTCTATTAAAAGCAGGCAAATAACAACGCAGCTGTGTGTTGGAACAATTAGGTACTACTTCTCTCTGGTTGGATTGGTGTTTACAAAGAAAATGGATACAATGAATAAAATGTGGATTGGGTATCAGGTCTCTGAAGACTCTCAAAGGGTAAGATACCACGTTTATACTAGATTGGAGAATACGTCCCCAGCCCAAAGCCCCGGTAAGGATATCTTATTGTCTCATCTGGAATCAACATTTTGGCACTTAAGAATGGGGAAATCCAGGTCATAATGCAGTCAAATACACTCACCAGCCAGCTACACAGAGACCCATGCTTTAGAGACCATGTTCTAACAGGGCAGGTCCCACAATCTCTTCTCAATGCGGTGACTCTGTCTTCTGGGAAACACAGCCCAACGCATATGAAGATCTTACTGTTTCACTCAATTGCCAAGTTATTCCTCTCATGGGATGCAATGAAAAGAGTGCAGAGGGACCTTGATATTGTAAGAAAACAGTAGCTCCAGCTTCTAGGAAAGCACTAGGATGGTAAGATTAGCTTTTCTTTCAATCATTGTGAAGCATCTACATTAAACATCGTTGTGGAAGTTCCAGCCTATGTATGTATAATGCAGAAAACAAGAGTAGAAAAAAGTTATAATTATTTTATATAAAATGGTTTAGTAAAGTGTTCAGAAGTGACTGGCTACAATAGAGTTACGTAGAGTAGTGTGCCTCTATGCCAGAAATTACAAGTTAGAAGATAAAATTTAATAAAATCTCACTCCCAATGGCAATAAGACATATAAAGATACATAAAAATATCTAAAATATAATCCCAGTGAAAAATAGGCAGAATTTTTTTGGGGGAGACAATATGTATATTTGACTAAAAGGACAAACATACTGGTACTGTATATTTGAATGGATTGATTAAGGAGTTTAAATATGGATTTTTTTCAAATGTACCATTCAAAGATTTATGATTAATAAAATTATAATAATTCAAATAAATTTCATTCTAAAATAAGACAAAAATAACGTATGTTTTATTTGGAGGAACTATTAGAATAGAGTATATATAGGACACTATAGCATTGAGAGCCCCATAGGAAACTGATTCCAGGCTTGAAGGTCAAACTGAATAGAATTAATAAAGAAGCTATTCAAAAGTTATGAGCAGGGTTAAGGGAATAGACATAATGTAGTCATGTCTTCAGGGACTGGCAACAACAAGAGCAAGTAATTTACCATCCCAAGAAGGAACAGAGAATGAACTAGGTTGCTGGAGCCTGAAGAGAGCTCATCGCCTTAGAAGAGGGATGTCCATCTGAGAAGATCTGTCCTGTGGAATGCAGCCTCTGTCAGAATGGTGAGGAGGAAGGCTGGGAAGGGGACAACTGCCTGACCACTGCTGCCTTCTGCTGCTGTCACCCATTGTCCAAATCCAACAAGTAGTCACGGGGCAGAAGAGAGTGGGTCAGGCCAAAGAGCATGGATAGGAGAGGATGGACAAAATAAAAAAAATATATCTTTAACAGGTACCAGAGATATTTCTAAATATAATAAAGATAATGATTAACTCTGATATATAAGTGATACATTTATTGAAATAGTGATATGTCTAGGTATTCCTAGTCAAGTAGAAAATGCAGCAGGATAGAGTGTTTAGAAATACCCCTTTATAGATTAGTCTGTTTAAGTTACATTATGCTATGGAAACAAGGGACACAAAAATCCCTGTGGCTTACAATTACAGTCTTATTTTTTGCTTTCATCACATGCCCACTGCAGGTCAGGTATGGCTTTGCTCCATGTCGCCTTCATTCTAGCCCCAGGCTGACAGAACAAGCTCAATCTGAATGTGACTGTTTCCTTGGCAGTGGAAAATGGGACGTGGCAAACTACATGCTAACATGTAAAGCTTACAAAGTTTCCACATGGAGAGCATAATGTCATCGTTGCTCACATTTTATTGGCTAAAGAAAGTCATGTGGCCAGTCCTCTATGGTAGAGGATGCAAGCATTCTTGGAGGGGAGGAAGGGAAAGACCCTTCATTTTTTTGTTGTTGTTGTTGGTTAATGAATAATATAATTTATCACATCCCCTTATCAATGAATTAATATATGATAATAAAAGCATAATATATCAATAAAAACTCCATCTAAAAATTTATTCATATAATTATATAACCATAGAAGTTTGAAGGTAGAAGGGAGATAAAGCAATATCTGGATTTTCCTGATGTAGAAAATGAGCCTCAGAAACATGAAAGGATGTGTCCAAGGGCATAACCCTAATCAATTTGGGACAGATTGAGAATATACAATTCTCCACTAAGGTGTTCCAGCATTTGTCAGTTCTTCATAAACAGGCTTTGTTGAGCAGGAGGGAGCTCATGTTTTGGTGAACTTAGCACTACGTCTTAAGGCTAAGGTATGAATGCCAATTCAGTTTTTAGGTGTGAGATATAATGTGTTTTTAGGGACCTGGAAAAAGATCTGTCATCCCTCCCTCCCCAAATCTTTCTTCCATTCCTGCTCCTGTATATGAGAGAGTGAACAAGAGGAAGAACACATGGTATGTGGTTAGCAGACAGAATACAGGCACTCAGACTCAGATTTCAGAAGAAACCTGTTTTCCATAAAATTTTCTAGATTACCTATAGATAAGCAACTAATTTCTGTGTCAAGATTATTTTAAATGGGAAATTATAAAGAAAACAAAAATAAATTGGTCTATTTAGGTAGCAAAGTGACCAAAATCTCTAATGAAGTCTTTAGCCACCTCTCTACAGAGGTTGTCCAGAAACCCATTGTTTCATTCATACTGGGAAACCACTGAGAATTAGTTGATTGCCCTGTTTGAAATAACAGGACAAATCATATTCTTGGAAAAAAAGGTAAATGCAATGCCAGCTTTCCCTTCATCACCTGAGAGGACAAAACACAGCACTAGTTCTCTATTGCCTTAAGCCTTGAGAATGAGGAGAAGACAGCATTCATACTAGCCTCCTAGGAATCAATACCATCTATAAAATAAGCTAATATGATGTGTTTTATATTAGTTAAATAGTATCATTAAGTTTGGGAAACTCAATATGCAGAGTTTGTTATGTTCTAGTTTGTTATCATTTTCTCACCTGGAAAGACAAAGTAACTCAAAAACAACAATAGTCAACCTCATATGTGTGTGTTTGTGTGTGTATGTGTGTGTAAGTGAACTTGAAGCTGCTAAGTATACTTAAAACTTGCAATGATGTGGTAAGTCTAAGACACTTATTCTTAACAGCCCCTCATAAAAGAACAATCAAAACCACCTCTAACCTCCAGCTCAGTCTGTGTGGCATTATCAAAATTTAGTGAGACTAGAACTTTCAGGATTTTAATGAGGTCAAGCAGTTAGACAAAGAATGACTAATTTATAGGAAGGTCAGCTGGAAGGTACAGTGAACATAGTTTGTAATATAGGAAGAAAGATGATACAAAAGAATGAGGGTTTTAAAAAATTATTATTTTTTACGTGCTCAATACAGTGGGTTTACTGCTGAATTTTAAGTCCTCTGACAAAGCAAGGGGATATTTTATTCACTGTGTTCACGCATTCTGATAAAAGTTTGGCTCAACTATGTTGGGACAATTAGAGTGGAGATAAATCATCTGAGCTCACCAGACTGGCTGAATGCCTTTTACTTATTGGCGTGTTTATTTCCCACTCTTTAAATCCAACTGGAATGCTTTTCTCAGAGAGAGAAGGTACTCGCATGCCATGGTCAGAATCTTGCCTGTTACTTCTGCTGTTCTCTCTGTTAAGCCATGTCAGCTCTTAAATAGATGCTCTCAGTACTTCGAGAGAAACTCCACATACAATGGAAGCTCAACCAAACAGTGAAATGCATAAAACTAAACATGCGCTCTATGTGTTCCCGCCAGGCAAAACTGATTGCCTCAAGCATTTAAAAAAATAGTTTGGTGTCAGTAGGTGCTTATCCAGAGATGGTAAACCAACTTAATAGTCAATGAAAATAAAAAAGAAATGTGTTGTTAAACACAGCAGCTACATGCATATGGTAAAAAGAAAAACTTATTTTTTTATCCACAGCTTCTCCTCCCTAGATTTTAATGCATCCTAACAAGATTTGAGTGGATAGATACAAAATATATCCATTTTTCAGAGGACAATTTTTACCTAAAATAACCCAGAGAAATATTTGGGAATGTCCCAAATTGTAGTTGCTATGTCAAATAAATCACATCTAATATTTTGTAATTTTAACCATTAAAACATATTAGGAAATATGGCCTGTCATTCTTTTGGCAGAAGCACATGATTAAGCAGCTTGGTGAATAGAATGAACAGGTGCTGGGATAAAAATCAGAAAGCCCATTCATCTTTATGCTTCTGGGGGAAAATAAATGATTTGGGGAGTTCAACTAGTAGAACGCTGCTTTCTAGCTTTGGTAGTTTAGTGCATTTTGAGTGTTTCAGAGCTTTCTCTGATAACTTTAGGTTAGCTAATGTGGGAAACAATCATATACTGAATTGCTTGCAATGTGTTTGCTCTCTTATTGTGAAATCATGACGAGCACTAGTGGGGGACAGAGCTGTTCCCTACTGTCTGGGCATTACTGAATTGTAGTATCATTTGTGTACTGAGTAAAAATAATTAATCTGTGATCTCTGAATGCAAGAGCATGTTTGAATTCTTAATATCACATGTTTGTTACATACAATAAGTTATCAAAAATGTTGGTTGAATGATTGAATGGTAAATTACAATTAATTTAAACGCAGATATTGCTTTTGTATGTGTCATCATCTATGCCTGAAAAATGTCCTGCCTATCTGATGCCCTATACATCTGGTCCATGCCAATTCATTCTTTAAATTTCATATCAGATATCACTACTGACAGGAATCCTTCCCTGGTCATATCCCAAAACAGAGATAATTGCTCTTTCCTCTGAGCTATCTTGATACCATATGTATGCTTTTATGTTGTGCATATACACTCTTTTAAAATGTGCGTCTCTTCTGCAATTGGAGAGAATTCCTTTTGCTTATAGAATAGGTATTTCTCTACCTCTGTATATTTTTTTCAAGTATTGATTATGTAATAGACTTTCCGTACAGTTGAATAAATGCAAAGATTGGTAGATGGGTTGAAGAAGAGACGGTGTCTGTACACCCGAATTTCCAGATAAATATCTTTAAATAAATATGATGTGTTATTAACATAAAATCAGTTGAATGTGATATGTGAGGTACTAACTCACTTTTCAGTGGCTAAAGAATTATTTGAAGATACACTTCTTTTTAAATCTTGAAAAATGATTATGAACTTGCTATACATATGAGAGGAATGACATTAGTCATTGAAAAGGCAAAGTTATTGAGCTAAAAATTGGTCTGATTTATTCAATGTAATGAAGAGAAAATCAGTGTTATATTAATAATGAGAAATGAGAATTTACATGTACACAGGAATAGGAATAAAGGTTTTATTCCATGACTTTGGGAAGTGGAAAGTCAAAGAGAAGTATTTATGTATGTATATATGTATTTTCTTTTTAAACAGAAGAGTGAAGTGCTCTGCCTTTGATTCCGAAACTAATGGCAGCAGTTTAGCAGATGGATTGGACTGGGCATAAACTCATCGGCATGAAGAGCAGTTAAGAAGTTCAAGCACAAGATAATGAGGATCCCTGGATGAATAAGTGACAGCATGGATAGAAAGGAAAATCAGATTTAAAAATACATCTAAATTACAAATGACCAAATATGTGACTGTTTATATAAGGTTGAAAGACATACTGGTGTTCGCCAAGTTTTTTGCTGTTATTTTTTGTGGTTTTTAACTTTAAGGAATTTTTTGGACTGTAGTATCATTAAGAGATATAAAGAAATACAAGAATTGAGTCAAAAGTAGAACATGAGCTGTAAGAAATAAATTAAATTCTATTGCAGAAATTCTGTTGTGTTAGTGGATTTGCAGATAGAAATGTCCAGTAGGCATTAAGAAATGAGTTTATGTCATGGGCATATTATCAGATTAGAATTACAGGTTTTATACTTAATAACCCAGAGTAGTAGTTGGAGAACTGGAAATAATTAAGGTCACTTCGTGAGTATGGAGCAAAGAACAAAAACAGATTAAGTTTAGAATTTTGAGGCTACTCTTGTTACTTTTGATGATGTTACTCTTAAGAATTGAACAGGGAAAAAAGCACTAGCAAAAGTGAACTGACCAGAATAAAAAAGTGGTAGCAAGTTAGTCAAAATACATTTGACTGATAGCAGAGAGCTTGACACTGAGAAACTGATTATATCTGTAATACATTTATAAGAGAGAGATGCTGAAAGAATGCTCAAAACAAAATCTCTTTAAAAAATTTGTCATAATGCATTTTTCCCATGACATAATCTAGTCTCCAGGTAACTCTGCTGAATCATATGGAAGTACAGGGTTTTCTTCTGTCTTTTCTCCAGGTAAAAGTAAGGTTTAGAATTGTAGAATCATGTCAGATCTCCTTCTTGGTATGTTTGATTAGGCCTGTACCTTAACTTAGGCTCTCCAGATTTTCTTATTCCAATGATGAAGAAAGGGGAATACAAAAAATTCAAACCAAGGAAAATAATGGAGCACAAAAGGTTTTTCCCTAAGGTCTACAGCAGATCTTCAAAATCTCAAAAGAATGTACTTTTTTTTTTTTTTTTGCGGTGCACGGACCTGTCACTGTTGTGGCCTCTCCCGTCGCGGAGCACAAGCTCCGGACGCACAGGCTCAGCGGCCACGGCTCACAGGCCCAGCTGCTCCGCAGCATGTGGGATCCTACTGGACCGGGGCACGAACCCATGTTCCCTGCATCGGCAGGCGGACTGTCAACCACTGTGTCACCAGGTAAGCCCAGACTGTACTTTTAATACAATAAATTGTCCTACCCTCATCTTGAGCCACGTTTAAGAAGAGTTTAGAGCTGAATTGAGTAGAATATTGGAGCTTCTCCTGGGTGTCAGTATCAAAGAAGGGAAGTAGAATTGGAGATGAAGGGGAGAAAGTTACAAGGTGTAATATTCACTCAAAAATGACCACACACGCACACACACACACACACACACACCCCCCATACACAAAGGTTTAATGAACAGTGAGTATAGGTTTTGGGATTTAGTAATTAGGTAGTAACTGATGGCCTATGAGAAGTGAAACACACATGACACCTAAAGCAAATATAGCAAAATGTTAATAATTGTTCACTCTAGGTGGTATATATATAGTTTCACTACCTAGCGATGCAGCTCTGAAGAGTAAAGAGAGAAGTAGCACGTGGAAAAGTAGGGTTTTGTAGTGTGGTCTCCCTTTATGATGCTAAGAAAATGAAAATAATGAATAAAGATTTAAAGAACATGTAAAGGACGATGACAAATGTAAAATAATAATGATAAGTTAGGTAAAAGAACAAAAGTGGGTGATGGAGTTAATCTTAGAAGGGAAGCTCTAGAGAAGCTAAAGGAGATTGAAAATTGAATAAGGAAAATGGAGATGTTGGATGAGTCAGACACTCTGAGAATTCCAGATAGATAAATTGGCAAAATGTTAGATTAATTATAGGGATAGGTGGCAGTATACGTGAGGTTTCACCCAAAATAGAAGAATATTTTATTTGTTCTTCCATTCTTTCATCATGGTTAATTTTGAGAATTCATTTTAAAGGATTTTTAAATTGATATGCACATTAAAATGATAAATGAGAAAACTCACTATTCTACATTTAGGTATATTTTGTGTATCATGACTAGTAAATGTTCTTTGAAGGAAATTTTTAAATTCCTCAAAGCTTTGCTTTGAATATACTTCCTAAGAATATATTACAAAGATGAAATGTATAAAGCTCAGTCTTTTTAACTACAGAATAAAACATCCTGGGTGCAAATGTAATATAATTATCTTAATAAGTTAAACAAGTTTGCATCATAAGTCTGTCCAACTCAGGTTGCCTGGCTGATGTGGTAGAGAATGAGCTGATTGCTATACAGAAAGAAGCCTCTGAATGTAAAAAGCATATTTGTTGCTAGATATTTAGCTCATTCATTTGTTTCTATTGGCATTATAAGCAGTCATGTATTTCACAAATATTGATTTATCTTTCATCAAAGATTTCTTGTTGCTCAAGGAGAAAACAAAAGCAAGAATCATAGCATATTAGGAAGATATCTCAGAATTTCCTCATTTTAATATGAGCACAGTGAGGCCTACAGTCATTCATTGAATTGGCAACAAAGTTGGGAGAAGAACCCAGAACTTTACACACTAGTCTAGTATCTTTTCTCTGCAGAAAGAAATAGAAATAAAGAAAGGCATTGGAGTTCTTTCCCCCTATTGGATCCTCAAGGCAAAAATGATGGTGGACTCCTATAAGATAGAATGAGTCCAGTTCCTCAAGTCTTTGAATCTTATTTCATTAGCTTGATGTTGTATAGCAACCTTAGTGAGCAAGAAAAATCATCCAGTACTTTCATCATATTTTTGGCCTTTTATTCATCTTTGTGCTATCTTTTGTGCTTTAATAAATAGATACATAAATAAATAAATGAAATCTCTACTCACTAATTCACTAGGACATCTCATAGGAACACTTCTGTTTAACCCTTGTACTCTTACACTTGGCCTCAAGTGACCAGTTAGATTCCTGTGCTCCAGTTGGTAGTCAATAGGTGTGGCCTGGATTTGGAACAGTGTGGAATATTAATTACCTTACATGACATTTGAAATCATGAATTAACTTCATTTAGGCAAAAAGCTATGGCAGTTGTATCACTCAGACTCCAAACTGGAAAAGAGAAACTTACTTGTAATATTTAAAACAGATGAAATTTAACACAGAAAGTTGTTTAAAAACCTGAGGGAATAACTAAGAAGCCAAAAAAAGGAGGGTGTGGCAACCCAAACATTAGCAAAAGCAGGAAAATACTTTCACTTCTAGGAATATAGGGACAAAGAGGATGTGATATTCCTGGGGACCAGGGACCAAGGGTCAACTGGTGGAAGATGCAACCAAGGTGGAGCTTTCTGGTGGGAGCTGGAGCTGTGGAGGAGACTGTACCCCCAACATACACCAGGACTGTTAGATACCCAGCCTGGGGTGAAATAAGGGGAATTTGCTCGGAATTTTCTCCCCTCTTACTCTGTAATCTCCTGCCAGTGTCTGCAGTACTGAACAAAGGACAGCAAGGAATTGAGGTAAAATAGCATGAAGACCAGAACAAGTGTTTCTCAAAATGTGATCCACAGAGTAACCATTACAGAATCAACAACTGTTGAAAATGCAGATTTCTGGGACAGAAATCAGAACTAATTATTCAGAATCCCCAGAGGTTGGTTGAGTATGATTCAAAAATTGCATATTTAATGAGTTAAACATTTCTTTTGTGTTCCAAAATGGAAAAATGTTGGAACTCTTGCTGATCAGAAACTGGTCAGGGATCAGAAGACCTTGGCTTGAAGTCTGGCTTATTGATTGTGGGAAATTTGGAAATTTAGTTAAACTCTCTAAGTCTCATTTTTTTGTATCTAAAAATAGGAACACTACCATGTTACTGGAGTTAAATGAGATAATGTGTGATATCAAAACTTAGAACATTGAACATGCTTTCATAATTTTAATTATCTACAATAACTCAGTTAAATTCAATTCTACTCTAATAAGCGCATTATACTATTCCCTGCGGCAATATTAAGCATGGTCACCTTAATAGACTGGTCATGTTTTGGTTACTATCTACATACTTTTTCTAGAACTTTTTAAACTTACATTTTATGTAATATACCAAATATTTTTTGCACAATAACAGTTGTGGAGTAAATAGTATTGGATTGATTAGTACCTTTCATTTGAAACTCAATTTATAATTTCTCTTTGATGTATTTTTAATATATATTATCCATATATGTTAATTCAATTCATAATATATTTCTTTTCTATTCCTAAGTTATAGTTTACAATAACTCATGGAATGAGTTAAAAAAAATTTAATTAAAAATGAGAGCTTCCCTGGTGGCACAGTGGTTGAGAGTCCGCCTGCTGATACAGGTGACATGGGTTCGTGCCTCGGTCTGGGAGGATCCCACATGCTGCAGGGCAGCTGAGCCCGTGAGCCATGGCCGCTGAGCCTGTGCGTCCAGAGCCTGTGCTCCACAACGGGAGAGGCCACAACAGTGAGAGGCCCGGGTACCACAAAAAAAAAAAAAGAATATTTACTTACACGTTTTAGTTATTTAGTTAGTAAATCTTCTAAAAATGAATATTTATTTCCATGCTTAGTATTCATGGAAAGAAAGACTAATCATTTAAATTTACTGTTCTTAAATGGTTGCAAGATAATATTATAATTTTATCATCTTTGTGAAACACAATAACAACCTCAGCTTTGCAGTGTCTCAAGTGTGGTGGATGGAGAGAAAGGGAAGCAGCATTTATTATTTGTGTATTAACGGCAGAAGTAATACATATACTCTATCTTTTCATCATTAAAACATCCTTCATGGAAATATACATTCCCTAATCTTACAGTTACAGTAACTGAGGCACTGATATGTGACATATAGTATTCCATGCCCAAGGTCTGGAAATAGGCTGGTCAAGATTTCAACTCATATAGTTCAATTTTTTTTTAATCCATGAAAATTGTTTTTTGCCAAATAGAAAACTATTGCAGCTTCTTTCTCTCTTTATTTCTTTTGCTTATTACAAATATTCTATAAGAAAAAGTGTAAAAATTATAAACATACAGTTGACTGAATATTCATGAAGTGGACCAGGACCTAAATAAAGAGGCAAAATGTGACTAGCACTCCAAAAACCCTCCTCATGTTATTTTCCGGGAACTAGCCATGTAAGCCTAAAAATAAAAATTATCCTTACTTTTAACATGATATATTTTTGCCTGTTTTTGATATTTATTTATTTATTTATTTTGGCTGCGTTGGGTCTCTGTTGCTGCATGCAGGCTTTCTTTAGCTGCGGTGAGTGGGGGCTACCTTCATTGAGGTGCGCGGGCTTCTCATTGCAGTGGCTTCTTTTGTTGCAGAGCACGGGCTGTAGGTGCGTGAGCTTCAGTAGTTGTGGCACATGGGCTTCAGTAGTTGTGGTTCATGGGCTCTAGAGCACAGGCTCAGTAGTTGTGGTGCACGGGCTTAGTTACTCTGTGGCATGTGGGATCTTCCCGGACCAGGGCTCGAAGCCATGTCCCCTGCACTGGTAGGCAGATTCTTAACAAATGCACCACCAGGGAAGCCCCATTTTCATGTTTTTTAATCTTATTTATTTAATTAGTTAGTTTTTGCCTGTTTTAAAAGTGTACATAGTATTACATTTTTAGGTAGTTTTTGTATGTAGCATCTTTCTCTCATCATTATCATGGCAGTTTTATCTATTTTCTTGATGTAGTAGCAATAATTCATTCTTATTGTTGTATAGCATTTCTTTCTATGAATATCCACAATTTATCATATATACACATGTATATATATATATAATTGTGTATCTATCATTTTATACATGTTATATATGTATACACATATGCACAAATGTATATGTATATACATATAAATATACAATCTCCTGAATGTCAGATAGTATAAGACACACTTATACAGCATAAAAATATATGAAATAGCACTTCACACTTACTAGGAGGGTGTGGACAAATTGGAACCCTTGTACATTGCTGGTTGGAATGTAAAATGGTGCAGGCTTTGTGGGAAAAAGTTTGGTTGTTTCTCAAAAATTTAAAGATAGAATTACCTAAGAGTAGCAATTCTACTCTTAGGTACATACTGAAAAGATTTGAAAGGAAGGACTAAAACTGATGCTTGTATGCCAATGTCCATTGTAGCTTTATTCACATTAGTAAGAAGGTGCAAACAACCCAAGTGTCCATTACCAGTTGAATGGATAAATACAATGACATATTATTCAAGAAACAGTTGAATGGATAAATACAATGACATATTATCCAGCCAAAAAATGTTCTATACATGCTAGAACATTGATGAGCCTTGAAAACTTTATGCTAAGTGAAACCAGCCAGATCCAAAAGAAATTGCTTCATATGATTCCACTTACATGAAATATCTAGAAAAGCAAGTTCATAGAGACAGAAAGTAGATTATAAATTACCAGGGAATAAAGGGAGGGGGAAATAGGGAATTACTGCTTAATGGTTATAGAGTTTTTGTTTAGGATGACAAAAATTTTTGGAAATGGACTTAAAAGTATTTAAACACAAATTTTATTACTTATACTTCACCAGGATTTTTTAAAATGCATGAGAATCACTGACTTTAAGGAACTTGTTATTTATTTGAGAAGAAAGACAGAGACACATAAGATGATCTACAGTTTATAGCAATAATCAATGACTTTTTACTTCACCATTTCATCACCTATCCCCCCACAGTATACATTTTCACACAAATACACAAATACATAAAAACATGCACCTACATTCCAGGTCAACAAGTCTTTTTACATTATACTATCTTAACATAATTATTTAACAAATTTCTGTTACCCTAAGTCTACGTTTTCTCCTGTGTGATTTATTTTTGTCTCTCAATTCCCTGACCCTAGGTTTGTAGCCACTCTTACACAGCTGCCTGATTTAAATTCTATTCATATTACTCATCTATTTGAGACCTTTAATTGATCTCTATTGCCATTTGTTTTATCTACACTTTCAGGTCTTAATATTTATTATAAGGCCTTTTTTGATATGGCATACAGCTATATCTCTAGCCTCTTCACTCATTGTACAGAGATAAAAATTACTTATTTTCCACATAAGAAATGTGTTCCCTTGAGCTTTGTAGACACTATTCTCTCCATCTGGAACACACTACATTATCTATACCTTTAGGAAAAAGTCTTAGCATTGCCCCCTTTGAGTCACATCATATCTTAATTAAAATAATTGCACTTATTAGAAACATTTTGCTCCAATCCTTTAAACATCCCTTTCTAATGATCTATAAAAAACTGAGAACAGAGCATGTCTCATTCATCCTGGCAACCTCAACACCAAATAAATTTGTGTTGGCTAAATACATAAAGAAATTGATGGATAAAAGGAGACATCACTTCCAGCTGAAAGGAAAGTCTTTTAAGATGAAAGAAAACTTTACTTTCCAAATCACACAGTAACCAGAACATTTAGCTTAGGAACTGTTTTCAAGGAGCAAGTCCTTTTAATCTATTAGCCACATTAGTAGCAGAACTTATCTCTATAGAGATAACTAATATGTTAAAGCCAGTACATAGTTTTGCTCTTTTAAATAGGCTGAACATGTCCTATACAACCTCATTTACAAATGGGGTTGGTCATCATATTTTCTCACCATAGGTTTTGCACCAGATATTAATTCCTTAATATATTGAATCCTCACAAATGTCTGAGTCTCAGATTGAGTTAAAAACAGTGAGGGTCACATACTTCTTTAGCAAATCGGATGAATTGTTACTGTAGTGAAATATTCAACAGTAATAAACCTAGTGAGCCAGTGAAACTGGAAAGCTAAAAAGAAGTTCTGGAATCAGTCTATAGTAATGATTGCTAAATCAAAAATTAGTCTGCCTGGGTCTTTAATTTTCAGAAAGAAGCCTGATCACATTTTTGACATTATCATTTCTCAGAGAAAAAATAAATGCAATTTGAAAAGCCAAACTGTAAGGCAGAAATAGCTTGAAAACAGGATAATCTTAATTTTGCTAGCACAGTTTATTTCCCAAGAGGAAAACTGTTTGCTATGAAACAAAAGCAAACTCAGTTAAAATCCCAAGCCACAAAACCCTGTTAAAGTTTTTGGAATGTGTCTTTAAAAAACAACCAACATACTCATAATAAAGTAAAAGGAAGTTATATAGAAAAGAAACAAGTTATTGAATAATACAGCAGTACCTGCCTTAGAGTTTTTAAAAGAGGACAGATGGAGAATTTTCCAAGAGTAATTTTTAATATGGGAAACCACTGGGAAGCAGTAAAGAAAAAACAGAGAGGATAAAAATGATCTAGTTGGACTGCATACACACTTTGGAATCAGTGCTGAGCAATTTTCAGCATGCACGATAGAATGGCACAGAGGCTGATTGTAAAGAGAGAAGTAGCCATCAGCATTTTGTTTCCTTTTTTTTTTCTTTCCATCCCTGCATATTTCCACACTTTTCTCAGGTGTCTTTGCCAACATTATGCAACATGTGAGACAACATATACACCCCCAAAACCTCAATTTTACAACATCCCAATCTGAGTGAGTCAACAGCCCCTGAAGAAATGCCTAACATCTTAATTTATGCTTTAATCAAAGTAGAACATGTAGAAATTCTAAAGTTAAATCTTAGAATAAGGCTTAAAATGAAGAAAAGCAGTTTCTTCCCAAAGCCCACTCTAAGCCCAAATTCAGTTTCTCCTCCAAATAACACACAAAACACACACACACACTGCATTCATGTAACTGTATGCCTTTTTTCCATCCCTGAATGTTTTACATATTTCCTTAAATGAATATTCTCTTTATATTACCATGAGGGCAAATTATTGTGCACTGCTGAGTCTGTCATAAGCTATGATTATATTTCTTTCTTGAGAATTTTTCACATGTAATTAATAATTACCATTTATTTTCTTTATGGTATTTCTATATGTTTATCACTACTGCCTGTACAAGCTCTTTGATAAAAGTCTAAATCAACTGTTCCTAAATACAAACTCAGAGAGTTTGAGACAGACTGGGACCTGGGACCTGGGACCCTTTGCTGTAGTGCTTGCAGCTGGACAAACATCTCCTGGAGCAATAAAATACAAAGAAGCTATGAGGGACTAAAAATAACTGCATGCATGCACAGTTGGGGCAAATTATGAACAACAGGATACAAAAAGTCCAAAACCCCACACAGCACCACCAAGGGGGTGGTTAGGCCACCTAATCCACCCCTCTGGCCTGACCCCTGGACCCACTCCTTCCCTCACCCCACTTAAGGAACCAGCTCACCCCCCCTCAGCGAGCAAGCAAGGGAACCTGTTACTTGTTTTTGCACACCCTGCCCCTCCCCACTGCAGCAAGGGCCCCTGTAAAGCCTTGCCTGAATTTCTCATCTGGCCTTTTACCAATTTCTATTGATTAAGGAAGCCAAGGACCCTGGTTGGTAATAAGTTGATCATCTCTGTTTTGTTATTGTCCTTTGGTGATGGAGCCTGAATTCTCTGGCACCATTTTGGACTGATTGTTCTCTAGGCTGTTAACAGAGCTGTGCACACATGGCACCCTTCACTTCTACTTTTAGTTGCCTGCTTTGTAGATAGCACGAGTTCTTTGTTTTTGTTTTATTTCCTTGATTTTGAAGGACGACATGCTAAGCTTCCTACTTTCCTAAAAAATGTTTCAAGTTTTTTGCTTTATTTTTTAGTATTTACATATCTACTCATGTCTTTCTTTCCCCTCATATTTGATTATTTAACTGGATATAGAATTTAAAATTCAAAATACTTTCTCTCATAGTGTTGAATGCATTGCTCCATTGTGAGGTATTGATAGTTGGGAGTATGACATTATATGTTTCCTAATCCACTTTTGTGACTTATTTACATTGCGTATTTCATAGTAAGCGTTGTTTCAAATTTGTTTGTTTGTTTCTTTTTCTAAGATCTGATTGAACTTTCTGAGGATAAAATCAGAACTCTGGTGGTAATTAGGCCAATGTTGAATTTTTGGTTGACTTCTAGTCACTGAAGGAGAAGCATGAGATAGTTGAGAACATAGTAGAAGCAGTTGGAATAGACTTATTATTGGACATTTATTGCCTCTTTTCAGCACCAGGATGGGCTAAGAATATTCACTGTATTGCTTTTGCCACAGGTAGTGTCTTTCCTAAACCCATTTTGTTTCTAAAAAAAATAAAAGAGAGAGAAAGAAAGAAAGAAAAAAGAAGCTATTTTAGTGTATGTTTTCTGGTATTTGTGATGCTTTTGTTCTGGTTTTCAATTTTTTTGCCTCCCAGACTCATCACCTACCTGACCTTGTAATAGCATTTAAGGGACCGAGGACCAGATGAGTAGTATAATTAACAGAACCTATTTAACAGAGGCCTGACCCCATGAAATTAGTCTCATTAGAACTCTATACTAGCTTTAACTATCTGAGCTAGGCTAAGTCACAAACCAAAAATCATTACAAATACTGTGAATGTGATTCAGACTACAGGGGAGATTTTTTTAAAAAGGTAAAAATAAAAACAAACCAAAACACAAAAGCAAAACAGCATTCAGGAAACAATCTTTCCGGAAAGCTGCTGAGTCATAGATCACAGGTGTGTGCATCTCTGCTTCTTGCTCTTTGTCACTGCGACTTGTCTTGCTCTTCCTGCTGGGAAACCTTTGCTCATGGGGTTCATCAGTAACTGGAGTTGCTATGCAGGTGTGAAAGTGAAGACAATCCCCAGATTTCTCTAACAAATGTTAAGTAGACTCCCAATGGAAGGAGAAGCATACAGGAGAGGCACACACATTCTGGATTCCTTGCCTTGTTTGTGATGGCAACACACAAGATGGCATCCCAGAGGCACAAAACAGCTCTGCATCTTTATTTGTTAAAATCCCCTTTTCTCCTGCTATGATTTGTTCTGTTCTTTCTTCTAGAAGTTTCTATTTCAAAGCTTCCTCAGTCTTTGTGTTGTATCTATAAATGGATTCATCCCCTCCTGAGTCAAGCTTTTGAAGAATGTTCCTGTTATTTTTAGAAAACTTAAAATATCACACTATATCCAATTGTGAGAGATAAGGTGAACTTATTTGCCTGCTGGATGAGTCCTTTCTGAGACTGGGACCAAAGAAATTTGCTGTGAAAATAATGTAAACAATGCATTGCAGAATTGGGCATGTGATGGTACCATTGTCAAAATATCTGTGATCATAAGACTTTCCTTGTTCTGTTGTTAAAGGAACACTTGGGCTGATGTATTTCTAAGAAAAGGTTTATTAACAATTGCATGAAGTAGTGGTTCATATGTTAAAGAAAAATCAGGACAAACTCCATTTATACAAGCAAAGCAAGAGGTTGTACTGTCCAGGTCTAGCTATAACCTACACAAAAGAGCTAGGCTGGTGGTGAGCGTCATACCCAAGATAGCATCCCAGCCAGCCTGCCACAAAGACTATTACAGACACATTCACAAAACTTAGTTTCAGAGTCAGGAGAAGAACATTGTTTCAATGATAATGTAGTGCCCAGAAGAAGCCATTTACTGATTTTTTGTTTTACTTCAGTGTGCCTTTGAACATATTTTCTTAGACTCTAAGTTACTTCTTCTTTTGCAATTAATACAAACATCTTTGTTCCCCCAATATATGTACTCCACGAGGTCCCTAACTGCCCCCTAACATCAACCCCTACCTGCAGAGCTTGCTCCTCCATGGAAATCCATATCTGCATATTTTTGTTTAAAGCTATATTGTTCCTTTGGATGTCTGTCTGCACATAAGACTGTCACTCTCATGTGCTTTATATCTTCTCAGGGTTTGCTGAGGGTATCCATGGATAATAAATGAAGAAATGAATGAATAAACCTATTATCACTGGTGAAAAACGGAGTTTAAGTAAGTTTATAAACCTTGTTAGATTTTAACAAGACTCAGAAAGAATGGAGCTCAGAACAGGAAAAATTTGATACGATGGGGAAATCAAGATATTCAATAATAGTCTTTCAATGTTATTATTATATTTTGACAGTATTGTTGTTCCTCAAATAAAATTTATGTAAAACCCTATATATATAAAAATTACAAAGGAGAATGAGGAAAGGGATATCCAACTATCTGACCCTTTTGCCTTTACCCAAGAGTATCTCCAAGTAACTCTAAGTTTATGCAATTCAGTTTGTGTGAACGATTGAACTAAATTGTACTCAAGATCATAAGCTCATAGGACATCCAACTGTTGCTGACCCTCTTGGATTGGGTGGACTCCAACTGGGTTCTTCTTGCCCATTGTCACTCAAGCCAATTGAATGAGACCAGGTTTGGCAAAGCAGAGCAGAAACTTTATTTGTTGATCAAGGAATGGGTAAGGGAGGTCTCATGCTCTAAAGACCCCTTCTTCCTAGGGGGAGAGAGGTGAGAAACTTTTAATGGGTAAGAAGTGGGTACTCCATCAGAATTCGAGAAAAGGGGAGACAATTTCTAGAAACTGCCAGATCATGTACAGTCCTTTGAGCTCCTTTACACATAGCACTAGTTTTGCCTAGCTAAATGCAAGTCCCCACTTAGGATGGAGATCATAGCATGGTAATAAGACAAAGGCAACTTTTGGACATTTTGGGTCTCATCTGCATGGGTGCTACCCTCATGGTCAGGCTAGAACTGGTTCAGGGCAGTTGACTGTTGCCCTCTTGGCCCGTGCTGGCTCTGGCTGGTTCTGCAGTTTGACTTATATGGACATCTGCCTTCCTTTCTGTAAGCAAGCACAGCTGTGGGCATAGACTAATGGATTGTGGTGCAGAATAAAGAAAGTAGGTTAGTCTCTGTACAGGTGTGGGTCTCTTCCAGTGACACAACCAAAGGTGTGGAACAGCTTTAATGACTATCCTGACTCTGTCCCTATACACTTAAAGTGACATTGCTGAAGACTCTTCATCCACTGCAAGTTCTGATGTGCCCCGTGTGTAGCAACCTGTCCTTAAAATCAGCAGAAATGTAAAGGGCCTGAGGCTGTGTCTTTGAGGCTCTGCATTACATCAATCGGTTAGCTGGTTCTAATTACTGGACTCTTGTACCATTTCTTGTTCCCACAACTTTATACTGTTGTACTGTTCTAAGAAGGAGTAACCCTCTCACTATTTATTCATAATGCAATATGGCAATTCTTCTGATGCAGTGTTTCTGCCTGGTTCTCTACAATATCAATTTGGAGTATGAATTCTATTTGCTAGTCTCAGGTTGGTTCCCACTGGCTGTGTGAAGAACATGTTTACCTGATGAACTTGCTGCTCCATGTGGAAGGCTCAACCCCTGGGACTCCTGGCTAGCGTTCTGTGCCTGGAAGCTGCCTAATTACCATCCCCCGACAGCTTCTGGCTTGGTTCATTCTATAAAACTGAAATCCAGACTGTTGGGTTGGGGTGGACAAAAGAAATTAAGATGTAAAATAGACGAATGTTGCCAATGTCAGTTTGGTTAAGGTCAACTGTGTTTATCTGAACTCATTAGACTGAGAGCCAGGAACAGTGATTTTCTTCCAATTCTTCCATGAGTTAAGATGTGATATTGATAAAATCATTTTCCTAAATATCAAGTTTTATATTGTAGAAGTGTAGAATTGTCTTCTGGACTAAATAATCTCTAATATACTTATAATAATCACAAACATCTGATATTTTAGGGTTTCACAATTTTACCATGGAAAACAAGGACACTGTGCTTATCGTCTTTCTTCCATTTGTGCTACAAGTGCTTTTTTAATTGTTTCTCCCTGTACCTGCAGATTGTATTGCTGCGCTCACTCATGTCTACATAATTTATTTTCTAGTGACATAGAGAACCATATACTCCACAATTTTATCTCTCACCTCAAACTTCAAATGTATATGTTGAGAAGTTAGTCTCTAATTCTTCATCATTCGAGCTTTCCTTATCAATGATTCCTAACTCTCTTTTGGATCAGAAAGGTCAGGACAGACACAGTCCTCCTGGAGGCCATTGCCACAATTAATAAGAATAAACACAACTTGGGGATTACAATATGTCATGTCTTTCCTCTAAAATATATTAACATATTGAATCTGCACAGTAATTTATGAGATAGTATATTTTCCCCATTTTTCAGAGGAGACATCAGAGACACAGAGAGTTTATGTGCATAAGTGAAGATTGCATAGATGGTAAGAGGCTGAGCTGGGATTCAAAGTTCAGCATCTCCAGCATCTGTCCTTCTAAACACTATGCTGTGCTACTTTGCTGATGAAGAGAGGAGCATTCTTATCAATAACTTCTAACAGGCACATGACACATACCAACCATTCTTCTCTGCCTCTCCTGCTCTCTTGTCTGAAGCTTTTTTTTTCATCATCAATGAAATTTCTATGCTGTCAAATTATTTGTTTGATTTCTGAAAACAAAATCTATCTTCTCAAAAAGAAGCTCAGTGAAGCAAACCTTAAATTCTAAAGGTAATGCCTGCCAATTAGCAATGTGACATTTACCAAGTCACTCTCCCTCTGTGAGTCTCAGTTTTGCTTCTCTCTGGACTCTAAGTTGCTACAGTCTGGTGATCTTTTATGATGATGTGAACAAAAAAATTTGACTTTTCACATTTAACAAGAAGGGTTTGCTGTTAACAGTTTATGAAATTATTTGCTATGAATGTTTATAATTTTCAGATAAATAACTAAATTTAGGTATATAGTGAGAAGCTTTAAAATGAGGTAAGTTTTAAACATGTACAGACCCTTGATGATAGCTTGGTATACTCACATAAATTATTTAACAGTTTTTCCTTAATTGGTGAAAGAATGAATGAAGGTGTTGATCGAATTAATGAAATAAGCATTGCCAAATTTAATAAAATCTCTGATCCTTATAACTTCATTAATATGGTTTTCTAAATAAGATCAGCCCAAAGATTCTTGGCATTGCACCCCAAGCAGGCAAGATTTTATCAAAGAGTCTTCTTGATACTGACTTCATTTTTCCCATCTATAGCTCTCAAACATTTTTTTTTTAATCAGGTCATGGAGATTTGGGGAAACAGAGTTCTCATTGACCCCTAGATCACATAATATATAAGCCATCCTTTTTATCAATGGATTCAAACAAAATGACTCAGTACATGCTCCCTTCACCTAGAGAAGGACCTCCATTATAGCAGTTATCCTGCTTCATTATGATTATTTATCTCTTAAACCCTCTAGACCATAAGCACTTTGATGTCAGAGACTGTGTCTTATTTCTCCCTCACTTTCCATTCCTTCTCTCATGCCTGGTCTATGTTAATCATGAGAGAAATGTTGCTTGACCTTCATAACAAATGAGGTAATAGAGATTATAAAATAATAAATGCAAATACACCCCGTTCGATAATTATAAGTCATACTCCCCATTCGATAATTATAAGTCATATACTTTGGAAGCTGTAAAAGTTCTGTAGAGACTATGTTTTTGGAAACATCTGCTGGGATATCACAAGGAGGCATTTCAGCCTAACATCCCTGCTTCATGATATCTCTCTTCTGCATTTGCTCCTAAGAGTATCTTTCTTCAAGTAGCTCTCAGCTATCAGAAAGTCAAGTACTTCAAACATTACATGGATCCTGGAGTTGCCTAAAAAGATCTTGGGCAGATCCCTTCAGTGCCCCATATACAATTATCTAAACTGGATTTTCACCTTTTCTTCCAAGGTTCTGTTGCACATCCTATTTCCTCTGTTTCCATTGCTACCATCTTAGAGTAGAATTCAAATTACTAAAAACCTGGGCCCTCTATTCTTTTAAAATATAACTGACTTTTTACAGTAAACAATAGACTTTGCTTCACATTATATGATACTAAGTAATATAATTCATATTTTGACTGCAAGATATTTGCAAAGAAATTGTGAAAACTAATTTGGACACAGATAAGAATAAAATGTTTCTGTAATATATCAAATAAAAGTTGACCAGATGGTAGTAATAACAATACTGCAAGACACTGTGAAATAAGAGCCTTAAGAGAGAAACAGAAACCTAGGGGTGTTCAGATTTCTCCAGTCCCACCATCTCCTGAACAAGCCTTCTTGAATAATTGCTATAGTCTGAATATTTGTGTCCCACCCAAATTCATATATTGAAACTTATTCCACAATGTGATGGTATTTGGAGGTGGAGCCTTTGGGGAGCAATTAGGTCATGAGGGCAGAGCCCTCATGAATAGGTTTAGAGCCCTTATAAAAGAAACACCAGAGACCTCTCTTGTCCTTTCTGCCATGTGAGGTCACAGCAAAAAGACAGCAGTTTATGAGCCAGGAAGCTGGCTCTCACCAGACACTGACAAATAAATGATCATTGCTTATAAGTCACCCAGTCTATGGCATTTTCTGTTACAGCAGGAGACTAAGGCAGAAAATTGTTATGGAGAAATACAGGTGCTACTGTAACAGATACCTAAACATGTAGAAGCAGCTTTAGAACTGGGAAATGGGTAAAGGCTAAAAGAGTTTGGAGGTGTATGCTAGAAACAGTCCATATTGCTGTGAACGGTCCATATTGCTATGAACGTTCATTAAGGGCAATTCTAGTGAGGTCTTAGAAAGAAAAGAGGGGAGCTGTAGAGAAAGTCTCAATCTTCTTAGAGATACATAAGTAATCTGGAACAGAACGTGGGCAGATATATGGATGGTAAAGCCCATTCTGATGAGGTCTCAGATGGAAATGATAAACATGTTATTGGACACTAGAGGAAAGGCCATCTTATTATAAATTGGCAAAGATCTTGAATGAATTGTGTCTGTGTCCTAGTGCTTTGTGGAAGGTTGAAATTGCAAGTGATAAAATTGGATATTTGGCCAAGGAAATCTCTAAGCAAAGTGTTGTTGGAGCAGCCTGGTTCCTCCTGATGGCTTAGAATAAAATTCCAGAAGAGAAAATCAGTTAAAGATTGAATTGTTAAGCAAGAAAGAAGTAGAACTTAAAGATTTAGAAATAAGTAAAGAAGGAAGAAATAAAATTATCTTTGCAGATAACATGGTCATATATATGTAGAAAACCCTAACCAAAAGTACCTTTTAGAACTAAAATGTGAATTCAGGCAAGGTGAAGGGTACAAAGTCAACATACTGAACTCATTCATGTTTCTATACATAAACAATTAACTATCTGAAGATAAAATTAATGAAACAATCCCACTCAAAGTAACAACACAAATAAGAAAACAATTAGGAATAAACTTAACCAAAGAGATGAAAAATTTGCACACTGAAAATATAAAGTGTTGATGAAGAAAATTAAAGAAGGCACATAGATAAGTAGAAAGACATCCCATATTCAAAGATTTTAAGATTTAATACTGTTAAAATGTTTCTTCTCATTTTGGGAATAACTTGATGGTATCCCACAGGTCCTTTAGGCTCTGTTCACTTTTCCTCATTTATTTTTTTTCTTACTTTTGTCCAGACTGGATAAATTCAATGACCTTATTTTCAAGTTTACTCTTTCTGTCTTTTGTCTGCTCATATCGCTACTGAATTCATCTAATAAATTTTCATTTTAGTTATTATACTTCCCAGTTACAGGATTTCTGTTCTGTTCCTTAATATAATTTCCAACTCTTTAACATTTGCATTTTGTTCATACATTATTTACCTGATTTTCTGTAGTTCTTTATCCATGGTACTATTTTGTCTTTTCAGCATATTTAAGATGGTTGTTTTGAAGTATTTTTCTAGTAATTTTGATATCTGAGTTCATTTGGAGACAATTACTGTTCACTTATCTTGTTCTTTTGAAAGGACCATATTTTCCTGTGTCTTTGTATGGTTTGCATTTTTTGTTAATGTAAAGCTGAACATTTGAATATTATAATGTGATAACTCTGGAAATAATATTCTCATACTTACTCAAGGATTTTCTTTTTAAAAAAATATTGAAGGCTGGGAACTGACTTTTCTCAATTATTTTTGCAGAGACTGTATACCTTTTTGTGCAATGTCAGTGAAGTCTCTGTTCCTTAGTTGTGTTTAGCTAGTATTTTGATAGATATTTTATCGATTTCCAGATGTTCAAACAGACCAGATTCTCTCTTTGTCTTTTACATTTTAACAGTTTGATTATGATGTGTTTTAAGTGTGATCTTTTCAATTTTATGCTACTTGGATTTTGTTGAGATTCTTAAATGTGTAAATTCATATTTCATCAAGCTGGAGATATTTTCAGGCATTGTTTTTTCAAATATTCTTCCTTAATCCCCTTTTTTTTCTCTCTTTTCTCTTCTTGGGCACCCATATTGCCTATGTTGATATAATTGATGGTGCCCATAGACTCTGAGCCTTTATTCAATTCTTTGTACTTTTTCATTTCTGTTTCTCAGGCTGACATATTTTAATTAACCTGTACTCAAGTTTGCTGTTGCCTTCGTCTTCAAGGTGAAATCTGCTGCTGAGACCTTCTATAACATTTTAATTTCTGCAATTTTAATTTCAACTTCATAATAGCACTCTCTTTATATAGTGTCTATCTCTTTATTGGTATTTTCTCTCTGGTGAGTAATAGTTCTCATGTTTTCCTTTAATTCTTATTCATGATTTTGTTTAGGTCTTTGAACATTTTTATAATAGCTGCTTTAACGTCTTTGTCTAGTAAGTCCAATATCTGTGTCTTCTCAGGGATTGTTTCTATTGACAAATTTTATTAATCCTCTGCATGGATCACATTTTACTTTTTGTAGCTTTCCTAAATTTTTGTTTAAAACCAGACATTTTTAATAATATAATATGTCAATCCTGGAAATTAGATCCTCAGATTTTATTGTTTTTGCTATTTGTTTTTCTTTTGGCCGTTTGTTTAGTAATTTTCCTGGACTAATTTTCTAAAATTTTATTGTTTCTTGTGTGCAATTATCTGCTTGGATTGCATTTTGGTCAGTTACTGATAGGGAAGATATTCTTTAAATAATCTTAAATATATTAGACAAATAATTTTCACAGCCCATCTGTGTGTTGTGATACCACTTAAAACTTCTGTCAGGTATCACTGTCTTAGTCTTCACTTCCTGTTTTTACAGAGATTTAAGGTCAGCTAGAGGTAAGAGATTAGGACCTCCTTTAGTCATTCTTGGACGTATGCACAACTCTGGATATGTACATGGCTTTACAGGGCATTAAAAATTGTATATTTTGGGAGATGGGTTAAACATGTAATAACTGATGTGAAACCAAACAAAATAAAATTTTACATTCCTCCCTTTGACTACTTGGTCTTCCCTTTATAAACATAATCCATGAAAACAAGACAGGAGACACTGAAGCATAAGAGTGTGACTGAGCATCAGAGGACAGGGAAGTGGCTTGAAGAAATAATATGACATATAAAGCAAAGCTGAGTTTCCTCTGAAAAAGTTGCTTTAGGGCACAAATTTCTCTCTCAGTACGACATTTTATTTTCCAATTGATTCTGCATGTGTTCTGCCTCTAACTACTAACATGTTGACTCTAACAAATATACTAAACCTTGGGGGCATAAGTGATAATATAAATGGATAAATAGTTGATGGTAAATCTAATCAATTGTTCCCTAGATACACATAGAGGATACTTCCTGAAAAGATTCATTGTAGCGACTTCTCTGGAGGTCAGTTGTTTAGAATGTGCACTTCCAATGAAGGGGGTTCAGGTTTAATTCCTGGTCAGGGAACTAAGATCCCACATGCTGAGCGGCCAAAAATTTTTTTTTTAAAGTCATTAAAAAGAAAGATTCTTTGTAGCTGTATGCAAAGCTAGAATAAAGCTAGCATTGTCTACATCTTAAACTCAACACATGTTGTCCATTCAAATAGTGTTTTTTCTGCAATACTTCTTTTACTTCTCTTTAAAGTCACCTAATCTATATGTTACTTACTCATTTGCATTTAATCATGGAAGCAATATTTACTGAGGTTTCTTTCAATCCTCTGTTTTTGAAACTTTTGTAATTACCTTGAAAATAAAATTTTATTACTGTTTAATAAAGTTTGGTTATATTTAATATAGAGGACATAAAATGTTAATAATAAACCTGATATAAATTTTACTTCAGGATCTAGAATGAATAACAAATTTGAAAGAAAATAAGATGAAATAAAGATTCATATATTATCAGAACTAATAGATGTTCAATGGTAAAACTTAGGGAAGATAATTGACCCTAAATCTATTTATGATCATATCTTTCATATAGAAGTAAATGTTTCCTAGGATGTTCATGCATCTTCTTAACTGTTTAGAATTTCTAAACTTTCACAGTATTGTTATTAAAATACGTATATTTAGAATTATAAATTCCCAAGGTAATGAAACTAATCAGTAATAAAGCCAAGGTGCAAACAGGATTCTCCTGACCCCTTGACCAGTGCTCATTCATTTCAGTTTCCTTCTGTTCTCAAGGGAAATTTATTTACTTTTGCCCTCTTTAGAGAAGACTACTCTGCTACACATTCTTACTCAATATTTTTCCTACAAATCCTCACTTCTTCAATGTCTTGCTAACAAAGGGAAAAAATATGCTATTTTATTCTAATATGAAAATTACCAGTTACTTAGTGTATTAGCTTCCCCAAGAACATGACATTCAAATAGGACACATATTTTTCCTTTAGGGATAATCTCTAACCCCCAAGTAGAGGTCCCTATGACAACTTTCTGTGACTATTAGTAGGCAGGGATTCATTCCCAGTGCCAAAAAATTAACAAGTGATCTACTACCAGGTTTGAAACATCACACTTATTCATGAATAATGCAGTATATAAACCAGTACTCAGTCAACAACTTTCAGAGTATTTTCACATGAATTATCCCATTTACTATTTTTTTTTTTTTTTTTTTTGCGGTACGCGGGCCTCTCACTGTTGTGGCCTCTCCCATTGCAGAGCACAGGCTCCGGATGCACAGGCTCAGCAGCCATGGCTCATGGGTCTAGCCCCTCTGCGGCATGTGGGATCTTCCCTGACTGGGGCACGAATCCGTGTCCCCTGCATCAGCAGGTGGACTCTCAACCACTGTGCCACCAGGGAAGCCCTCCCATTTACTTTTATATCAAAGAACATCACATATTCTGGCCTGATAAACTGACAGAGACAAGGACTATGAGAGAAACCAGGTGGAATCAATGACCATGTTCCAGATTAGTCCTAAAATAGGTAAAGCAGTTTGTCATTACTGCTCAAGTTTTTACTTACCAAAACTAAGTTGACACAAACCTATTGTTTTGCATACATTCAAGTGAAGAACCCATCACATTGTTCAGAATATATTGTTGGCATATGTGACTGTCTAAAGGTCACTGTTGACCATCTTTATCTTCTGGCATACACTCCAAAATTATCAAGTTTCTACTAATAACTTTGACATGTATAACTCACCAATGAAATAAGCCTACCTTTAATATATCTTTGCATAAAACTACACTTCAACTCATCCACAATGCCACACTAAAAAAATAAAATAAAATAAAAAATGAAATGAATCCTTTTCTTCATTTCATCCATTTTTTTCTTTTGCATCCAAACTGGAAGAGTTGTATATATAATATATTCATTGAATATATTATATAGAATTTTGAGCTAGAAGAAGTCAGTTATAATTATTTTAAATTATAATACCAAATCTCCAAATATTGTAAGGATATATGTAATGAATTTGAATTGACATATTTAAGACAGTCTCTGTGAAGAATAATATACACCTTAAGAGATAGAAACTTACAGTATGATTCTTAACTGGAAGTGAATATCAAAATCATATGTGATTTTTTTTTGAGACATATACATGCCTGCTATGCTTTTTAACATCAACCTAAGCTGACTGGTACAGATAATCTTTTTTTTTTTCAAAAGTTTCCCATGTAAATCTGATACACATCTCCAAATGAATATGGTTGGTTACTCAATTTCTATTACAATAGTGACAAGTGAAAAGCTGCCTTAGTTTTGGTAAATAACGGAAACCACTGAAATAAGCATTCATGCAAAATGCAAGTGTCTCAGTCAATAATGCTTATTTTTTAATCAAATCACAGTTAGTTATGGGTCATTCAGTAAATAATACCTTTTCATGTGGTGGCTTCTAGTGTCTTCAGTTTTGTCACTTAGTACTATATATGTACCCTTCAGAGAAGAAAGGGTAGATATGATTTTAATCACTTAATTTCAGAAGAATATTTTTTTAATAAGAACAAGTCACATTGTGTCTACCGAATGGAAGAGAGGCAAGAAATATCAATTAGGAATAATCCAAGGAGAAAATGATAAACTTTGATATTGGTGATGTTTAGTAACATACTGGATAACCAATAAAAACTTGGGAGATACATGGACTTCTGAAACGTTATTCTTTACATTATGTGATCCTTACTATTCTTACCTCTAAATATTTCTGACTATAGAAATTAAATAGAACAATATATTTAATATTATAAAATAATCTCATATACTAGTCTGATCCTATGTGTCTTCTACTTGACAATGAAAACAAAGAAATAACCTACTTCTTTAAAAGGTCTAAGGCACTTGTTTAATTAGTTTAACCCTTTTAAGCCATCCATTTAATGAAATTAAGATAGGTCAAAAAAATTTTTTTTGTATTGAAATATAATTGATTTACAATGTTTTAGGTGTAAATCAAATAGATTTTTCATTATACCAAATAACTGTTCTACATGGTCTTCTACCCAACAAATATTAATAGAGTTCATTGTTCCATGTGTTGCAAAAAGAAAAACACTTCATAACGGGAAATTGCATTTGTCAAAAAATTTACACTTTGGAAACAGGTAAGAATTTATTTCCTCTGCTCAATATTTGGCCCATTTCCTTCTCTGTAGGTAAGCTCTGATTTCTACCTTTAAACCTAGGGTATAATTCAGTGCCAAGGAAGTAATCTCTGACCTTTGGTTAGCAACCTGTGAAATACACAAGTCTAAGGATTAAAAAGAATGTTTCAGGCTTCCCTGGTGGTTGAGAGTCCGCCTGCCGATGCAGGGGACATGGGTTTGTGCCCCAATCTGGGAAGATCCCACATGCCATGGAGCGGCTGGGCCCATGAGCCATGGTCGCTGAGCTTGCACATCCGGAGCCTGTGCTCCACAATGGGAAAGGCCACAACATTGAGAGGCCCGTGCACCACAAAAAAAAAAAAAAAAAAAGAATGTTTCTAGGGCCTCTAGGCTTTGGTGAGTTATTAATAGTTCCATACATTTCTACCTACTTTGTGTTTTTCCAAGGGTGATATGAGGATTACACTACAAAATGCAGCTAAAAACAAATAAATCCAACAAAAACTTAATATATGTGTTAAAGTTGACCCTGTGAAATTATATATGAATATGTGGTAAGGCTAATACAGAAGTTTATTGATCAATATTTGTTGAAAGAGTAAATACACACAAGAAGATTAATTTGATTGAACCTTCCTGCAACTTATGTAAGGATACTAGACTTATGAGATTCAACGTAGTGAGGAACTAGGATATATATTTTCACTGGGTAAGTGATGCAATATTTTTCATACTCATTCTTGTTTTAACTTTCTGAGAAAGAGCTACTTTTTGGGGTTTTTTTGCCATGCCATGCAGCTTGAGGGGTCATAGTTCCCCCATGAGGGTCCAGGCAGTGAAAGCACCAAGTCCTGACCACTGGACCACAAGAAATTCCCCTGAAAGACTTACTTTAAACTCTGAGACTTTTGCTATTCTCAGTCACACAGAACATAAAATAAATTTTAGAAAGTAGTTGGGGAGGAGACCTTAAAGATGGCAGAGGAGTAAGACGTGGAGATCACCTTCCTCTCCACAAATACATCAGAAATACAACTACATGTGGAGCAACTCTTACAAACATCTACTGAATGCTGGCAGAAGACCTCAGACTTCCCAAAAGGCAAGAAACTCCCCACATACCTAGGTAGGGCAAAAGAAAAAAGAGAGACAAAAGTATAGGGACAGGACCTGCATCTCTGGGAGGGAGCTGTGAAGGAGGAAAAGTTTCCACACACTAGGAACCCCCTTCACTGACAGAGACAGGGAGTGGTGGGGGGGAAGCTTCAGAGCCACAGAGGACAGTGCAGCAATAGGGGTGCAGAGGGCAAAGTGGAGAGATTCCCGCAGAGGAACGGTGCTTACCAGTACTCAACAGCCTGAGAGGCTTGTCTGCTCACCCGCCAGGGCAGGTGGGGGCTGGGAGCTGAGGCTCCGGATTCAGAGGTCAGATCCCAGGGAGAGGACAGGGGTTGGCTGCATGAACACAGCCTGAAGGGGGCTAGTGTACTACAGTTAGTCAGGAGGGAATCTAGGAAAATGTCTGGAACTGCCTAAGAGTCAAGAGACCATTGTTTCAGGGTGTGTGAGGAGAGGGGATTCAGTGTACTGCCTAAATAAGTTCCAGAGATAGGCACAAGCTTTGGCTACCAACACAGATACCAGAGACAGGCATGAAATGCTTAGGCTGCTGCCACAGCCACCAGGAAGCCTGTGTGCAAGCACAGGTCACTATCCACACCTCCTCTTTCAGGAGACTGTGCAGGCCACCACTGCCAGGGTCCTGTGATCCAGGGACAACTTCCCTGGGAGAACACTGGTGCACCTCAGGCTGTTGCAACATCACGCTGGCCTCTGCTGTTGCAGGCTAGCCCCGCCTTCTGTACCCCTCCTTCCTACTGACCTGAGTGAGCCAGAGCCCCCAAATCAGTTGCTACTTTAACCCCGCCCTGTCTGAACGAAGAACAGATGCCCTCAGGCAACCTACATGCAGAGGCGGAGCCAAATCCAAGGTTGAACTCCAGGAGATGTGTGAACAAAGAAGAGAAAGGGAAATTTCTCCCAGCAGCCTCTGGAGCAGCAGATTAAATCTTCACAATCAACTTGATGTACCCTGTATCTCTGGAACACCTGAATAGACAATGAATCATCCCAAAATTGAGGAGCTGGACTTTGGGAGCAACTGTAGACTTGGAATTAGCTTTCTTCATCTAATTTGTTTCTGGTTTTATGTTCATCTTGGTTAAATAATTAGACTTTATTATCATTGGTAGATTTGCTAATTGATTTGGTTGCTTGCTTCCTTTTCGTTTATATATATATAATTTTCCTTTTTCTCTTTTTGTGATTGTGTATGTGTAAGCTTCTTTGTGTCATTTTGCCTGTTTAACTTTGCTTTTACCATTTGTCCTACGGTTCTGTCTCTCCAGGTTTTTTTTGTTTGTTTGTTTTCTTAGTATACTTTTTGCACTTATTACTGGTGGATTTGTTTTTCAGTTTGGTTGCTCTCCTTTTTCTTTCTTTCTTTATTTTTATTACGTTTTAATTTTTAATATTTTTAATTTTCATTTTAATAACTTTATTTTATCTTATTTTTTCGTTCTTTCTTTTTTTTCTCCCTTTTCTTCTAAGCTGTGTGGCTGACAGGGTCTTTGTGCTCTGGCCAGGTGTCAGCCCTGTGCTCTGAGGTGGGAGAGCCAAGTTCAGGACACTGGTCCACCAGTGATCTCCTCGCTCCACATAATATCGAAAGCTCACCCAGAGATCTCCAACTCAATGTTAAGATCCAGCTCCACTCAATGACCAGCAAGCTGCAGTGCTGACCACCCTATGCCAAAAATCTAGCAAGACAGGAACACAACCCCACCCATTAGCAGAGAAGCTGCTGAAAATCATAATAAGGTCACAGACACCCTAAAACACATCACCGGTTGAGGTCCTGCACACCAGAAAGACAAGATCCAGCCTTATCCACCAGAAAAGAGGTACCAGTCCCCTCCACCAGGAAGCCTACCCAACCCACTGAACCAACCTTAGCCACTGGTGGCAGACACCAAAAACAACAGGAACTACAAACATGCAGCCAAACAATTAAAGAGGAAATAGGCAGTCTACCTGTAAAAGAATTCAGAATTATGATAGTAAACATGATCGAAAATCTTGGAAATAGAATGGACAAAATAAAAGAAATGTTTAACAAGGATCTAGAAGAACAAAAGAGCAAACAAACAATGATGAACAATAAAATAAATAAAGTTTAAAATCCTCTAGAAGGAATCAATAGCAGAATAACTGAGGCAGAAGAATGACTAAGTGACCTGGAAGATAAAACAGTGGAAATAACTACCACAGAGCAGAATAAAGAAAAAAGAATGAAAATAATTGAGGACAGTCTCTGAAACCTCTGGGACAACATTAAATGCACCAACATTCAAATTATAGGGGTCCAAGGAGAAGAAGAGAAAAAAAAAAAAAAAGAGACTGAGACAATATTTGAAGGGATTATAGTTGAAAACTTCCCTAAACTGGAAAAGGAAAGAGTCAATCAAGTCCAATTGAAGCACACAGAGTCCAATACAGGATAAATCCAAGGAAAAACACAACAAGACACATTAAACAAACTATCAAAAATTAAATACAAAGAAGAAATATTAAAAACAGCAAGGGAAAAACAAAAAATAACATACAAGGAAATCCCCATAAGGTAAACAGCTGATCTTTCAGCAGAAACTCTGCAATCCAGAAGGGACTGGCAGGACATATTTAATGTGATGAAAGGGAAAAATATACAACCAAGATTACTCTACCCAGCAAGGATCTCATTCAGATCCGAATGAGAAACTAAAACCTTTACAGAAAAACAAAAGCTAAGTGAATACAGCACCACAAAACCAGCTTTACAACAAATGCTAAAGGAACTTCTCTAGGCAGGAAATACAAGAGAAGGAAAAGACCTACAATAACAAACCCAAAACAATTCAGAAAATGGTAGCAGGAACGTACACATAGATAACTACTTAAATGTAAATGGATTAAATGCTCCAACCAAAAGACATAGACTGGCTGAATGGATACAAAAACAAAACTCATATATATGCTGTCTACAGTAGACCCACCTAAGACCTAAGGACACATACAGAAAAAGTGAAGGGATGGAAAAAATATACCATGCAAATGGAAGTCAAAATACAGGGAGTAGCAGTTCCCATATCAGACAAAATAGACTTTAAAATAAAGATTATTACAAGAGACAAAGAAGGACACTACATAATGATCAAGGGATCAATATAAGAAGAAGATATAACAATTGTAAATATTTATGCACCCAATATAGGAGCATTTCAATGCATAAGGCAAATGTTAACAGTCCTAAAAGGGGAAATTGACAGTAACACAATATTAATAGGGGTCTTTAACACCCCTTTCGCCAATGGACAGGTCATCCAAAATGAAAATAAATAAGGAAACAGAAGCTTTAAATGACACTTTAAATGAGATGGACTTAATTGTAATCAATATTTATAGGACATTCCAACCCCAAACAACAGAACACACTTTCTTCTCTAGTGCTCATGGAACATTTTCCAGGATAGATCATATCTTGGGTCACAAATTAAACCTTGGTACATTTAAGAAAATTAAAATCTTATCAAGTATCTTTTCTGACCACAACACTATGAGCCTAGATAGCAATTACAGGAAAAAAAAAAAAACTGTAAAAAATACAAACACATGGAGGCTAAGAAATACACTACTAAATACCCAAGAGATCACTGAAGAAATCAAAGAGGAAATTTAAAAATACTTAGAAAAAAATGACAAGGAAAACACAATGATCCAAAACCTTTGGGGTGCAGCAAAAACAGTTTTAAGAGGGAAGTTTACAGCAATACAATCCTACCTCAGGAAATAAGAAATATCACAAATAAGCAACCTAACCTTACACCCAAAGGAATTAGAGAAAGAAGAACAAATAAAACCCTAAGGTTAGCAAAGGGAAAGAAATCATAAAGACTAGAACAGAAATAAATGAAAAAGAAATGAAGGAAACAATAGCAAAGATCTATAAAACTAAAAGCTGGTTCTTTGAGAAGATAAACAAAATTGATAAACCATTACCCAGACTCATCAAGAAAAAAAGGGAGAAGATTCAAATCAATAGACTTAGAAGTGAAATAGGAGAAGTAACACCTGAGATTGCAGAAATACAAAGGATCATGAGAGATTACTACAAGCAACTGTATGGCAGTAAAATGGACAACCTGGAAGAAAAAGACAAATTCCTAGAAAAGCACAACCTTCCAAGACTGAGCCAGGAAGAAATAGAAAATATGAACAGACCAATAACAAGCACTGAAATTGAGACTGTGTTTAAATATCTTCCAACAAACAATAGACCAGGACCAGAGGGCTTCACAGGTGAATTCTATCAAACACTTAGAGAAGAGCTAACATCTATCCTTCTCAAACTGTTCCAAAATATAACAGAGGGAGGATCACTCTCAAACTCATTCTATGAGGCCACTAGCACCCTGATACCAAAACCAGAAAAAGATGTCACAAAGAAAGAAAACTACAGGCCAATATCACTGATGAACATAGATGCAAAAATCTGCAACAAAATACTAGCAAACAGAATCCAACAGAATATTAGAAGGTTCATACACCATGATCAAGTGGGGTTTATCCCAGGAATGCAAGGATTCTTCAATATACACAAATTAATCAGTGTGATAAACCATATTAAAAAACTGAAGGAGAAAAACCATATGATCATCTCAGTAGATGCAGAAAAATCTTTTGACAAAATTCAACACCCATTTATGCTAAAAACCCTCCAGAAAGTAGACATAGAGGGACCTTACCTCAACATAATAAAGGCTATACATGACAAAACCACAGCAAACATCTTTTGCAATGGTGAAAACTGAAACCATTTCCACTAAGATCAGGAACAAGACAAGGTTGTCCACTCCCACCACTATTACTCAAAATAATTTTGGCAGTTTTATCCACAGCAATCAGAGAAGAAAAAGGAATAAATCAGAAAAGAAGAAGTAAAGCTGTCACTGTTTGCAAGTGACATGATACTACAACTAGAGAATCCTAAAGATGCTACCAGAAACCTACTAGAGTTGATCAACGAATTTAGTAAAGTAGTAGGATACAAAATTAATGCACAGAAATCACTGGCATTCCTATACACTAATGATGAAAAATCTGAAAGACAAATTAAGGAAACACTCCCATTTACCATTGCAACAAGAAGAATAAAATACTTAGGAATAAACCTACCTAAGGAGACAAAAGACTTGTATGCAGAAAACTATGACACTGATCAAAGAAATTAAAGATGATACAAATGGATAGGTATACCATATTCTTGGATAGGAAGAATCAACATTGTGAAAATGACTATACTATCTAAAGCAGTCTACAGATTCAATGAAATCCCTAACAAACTACAAACAGCATTTTTCACAGACTAGAACAAAAATTTTACAATTTGTATGGAAACACAAAAGACCCCGAATAACCAAAACAATCTTGAGAAAGAAAAATGGAGCTGAAGGAATTGGTTCCTGGACTTCAGACTATACTACAAAGCTAGAGTAATCAAGACAGCATGTTACTGGCACAAAAACAGAAATATAGACCAATGGAGCAGGATAGAAAGCACAGAGATAAACCCATGCACATATAGTCACCTTATTTTTGATAAAGGAGGCAAGAATATACAATGGAGAAAAGACAGCCTCTTCAAAAAGTGGTGCTGGGAAAACTGGGCAACTACATTTAAAAGAATGAAATTAGAACACTCCCTAACACCATAAACAAAAATAAACTCAAAATGGATTAAAGACCTATTAAGGCCAGACACTATAAAACTCTCAGAGGAAAACATAAAAAGAACACTCTATGACATAAATCACAGCAAGATCCTTTCTGACCCACCTCCTAGAGAAATGGAAATTAAAACAGAAATAAACAAATGGGACCTAGTGCAACTTAAAAGCTTTTGCACAGCCAAGGAAACCATAAACAAGATGAAAAGACAACCCTTAGAATGGGAGAAAATATTTGCAAGTGAAGCAGCTGACAAAGGATTAATCTCCAAAATTTACAAGCAGCTCATGCAGCCCAATATCAAAAAACAAACAACCCAATCCACAAATGGGCAGAAGACCTAAATAGACATTTCTCCAAAGAAGATATACAGATTGCCAACAAACATATGAAAGGATGCTCAACATCCCTAATTATTAGACAAATGCAAATCAAACCTGTAATGAGGTATCACCTCACAGAACTCAGAATGGCCACCATCAAAAATTTAAAAACAATCAATGATGGAGAGGATGTGGAGAAAAGGGAACCCTCTTGCACCATTGGTGGGAATGTAAGCTGATACAGCCACTATGGAGAGCAGTACAGAGGTTCCTTAAAAAACTAAATATTGAACTGTCATACGACCCAGCAATCCTACTACTGGGCATATATCCTGAGAAAACCATAATTCAAAAAGAGTCATGTACCACAATGTTCATTGCAGCTGTATGTACAATAACCAGGACATGGGAGCAACTTAAGTGTCCATCAACAGATGAATGGATAAAGAAGATGTGGCACACATATATACAGTGGAATATTACTCAGCCATAAAAGAAATGAAATTGAGTTTTTTTGTAGTGTGGTGGATGGACTTAGATTCTGTCATACAGAGTGAAGTAAGTCAGAAAGAGAAAAACAAATACTGTATGCTAATGCATATATATGGAACCAAAAAAAAAAGGGGGTTCTGATGAACCTAAGGGCAGGACAGGAATAAAGACACAGATGTAGAGAATGCCTTTGAGGACATGGGGAGGGGAAGGGTAAGTTGGGACAAATGAGAGAGTGGTATGGACATATATACACTACCAAATATAAAATAGATAGCTAGTGGGAAGCAGTCACATAGCACAGGGTGATCCACCTGGTGCTTTGTGACCACCTAGAGAGGTGGGATACAGAAGATGGGAGGGAGACACAAGACGGAGGAGATATGGAGATATATATCTTTATATATAGCTGGTTCACTTTGTTATATAGCAGAAACCAACACACCATTGTAAAGCAATTATGCTCCAATAAAGATGTTAAGAAAAATAAAAAGTAGTTGGGGACAATTATTTGTAATCTGGAGCTAATCACAGATATTTAGCTAAAATATCTTTACAGAAAGTCAAAGATTAAAGATATGTAAAACAAAATGAGGCCTATTATCAGTCCAAATCTAGGGTGTAGACATCTTAAAATAACAGATAACTAACCAAATTTTAAATACATAATGTTAAAGGAAGAGTTTAAACCAATCACAAAGAGGCAGGCCTGTGTAAATAAATGCCACAAATTGAAGTTTAAGAATCAGTGAAGTGGGCTTCCCTGGTGTTGCAGTGGTTGAGAGTCCGCCTGCCGATGCAGGGGAGACGGGTTCGTGCCCCAGTCCAGGAGGATCCCACATGCTGCGGAGCAGCTGGGTCCCTGAGCCATGGCCGCTGGGCCTGCGTGTCTGGAGCCTGCGCTCTGCAATGGGAGAGGCCACAACAGTGAGAGGCCTGTGTATCGAAAAAGAAAAAAAATCAGTGAAGTTCAAGAATAAAGCTGTTATCAAGGGGAAATACAGTATGCTACAAAGAGATATTCTGAAGTAAGCAGTTCTGAAATAGAGACATACATGTTTAAAGATGTCAATGTCAGGAAAGATGTGGGCTCCTTAAATTCCAATTTGCCTATTTATATTGGTAAACTCAGTTATGTTTGTGGTTTCAATTATTGTTTATACGTATTAATTCAATTTCTTTGATAGATATAGGCCTATTCAGATAGTCTATTTTTTCTTGTGTGACTTTTAGCAAATTGTGCCTTCAAGGAATTAGTCCATATCATCTAGGTTATAAAATGTGTGTTCTCTCTCTTTCTTAGCTTCTCCTTCAGTTATTCTTACAAGGCCTCTTGGTTTCTAAATCCATCTGCTATTATAAATTGTTATATTTATATAGACTTTAAGTCAACTCTAAATTCTTCTTACTATGCAATAATGTGTGTGAAAAAATAAAAATATTTTTATATTTAATTATACTTACTTATAATTTATAAATATGTATGAGTATACATACAATTATTGATTGGTAGATTATTTATACTGAGGAAAAAAGTATGTGAAAAGAGGAGTTGCCTCTTCTCTGCCCAACAAGGTGGTCATTGCTGTGGGGAAATGAATATAAGGGGTATAATAAAATTGAAGTGGAGACCACAAGAATAAACACAAAAACACTTCATAGGATGATATTCAAAATGAAGCTAGCCAATATGTTTTGAGGAAATGTGGCTTGACTCAGACATGAAGAAACTCATAGATGAGTAAAAATTAGAATTCTTAGATTAAAATATAAATGTGGAGATGAGGGTGGTCAAGATGGCAGAGTAGAAAGACCCTGAGCTCACCTACCCCCATGAACACAGCAAAACTAGAACTACATATAGAAAGTTACACTCACTAAGAATGATTTGAAGACTGGTGGAATAGCTCTTCTATAATGAAGGCTATAAAGAAAGAACCACACAGAGCCTGGTCAGATAGGAGGAGAAGCATTCTTGCTGGGACCCACACCCCTAGAAGGGGAGGGAGATATCACAGGCTCAGGGGTCCTCCTTAAGGAGAGAGGAATTTGAGCCCCATATTAGGCACTCCAGCCCTTGGATTTGACACTGGGAAGGTGAGACCTCTTAGTTGATTTGAAAATCAGTTGAGCTGTTGGAGGTTGTATAAAACTGAGACTCTGCTCTTGAACAGCATAAGCACAGACTTGCTTGCTCCCATTCCCAGTACAGAGGCAGCAGATTGAAAATTGCCTGTTGTTCTGACAGGCCTGCCAGAACCACTCCAGTGCCCCCCAGCCCACACCTGACTCCTACTCCAGCCCTTCCTGCTCCAACACTGCTCCTTGCTAAGGTGGAGACCACCATTGCCAACACATGTCTGTGTACAGGGTGAGGAGCAGAGCCAACTTAGGTCCAGTCCTGACTCTAGCCATGGCAGAGTTCACCATCACTATTGCATGTAAACTTGCACATAATTCTGGAGAAAACAAACAAACAAACAAACAAAACAAATAGATTAGAAATGCAACTCAAATGCCTTGGGCTCCAACCCCGCCTTTAACCAAGGTGCAGGCAGCACACTGGAGAAAAAGTGTAGCCAGTTCAGAAGTGCAGCCCCAAGCCCCTGGACTCTTGAAATGCCCTGAACAAATCTGCCATCACTCCAGGGAGAAACCTTACACCTTCAGGACTCCTGCTCCAGCCACTTGGGCCCCAGCCCCATCTTGATAGAGTGGTGATAGCCATTGAGCCTAAGAGAGACCCTGGCTGGTACCTGGCTCTTGCTCTATCTCCTCCCACTACATCCCTAGCTCCCACTTAGGCAAAGGCTGCCAGTGCACACCAAGAAAACATGCAACCAGTGCTCACTTCAGATCAAGCTCTCCCATCAAAGTCACTGAGCACACAGATTGCATAGGGATGCCTCCATGCAAGGACATGTCTTTTAGACAAAGGTAGGTAACTATTTCACCTAATTTCATAGAGACACACAAAAAAAGTAAAGAAAAAAAAGAGAGAGATGACAGAGGAATATGTTTCAAATGAAAGAACACAAAAAAAGAGAAATAAAAAACCTAATGAAACAAAGATAAATAATTTAACAGACAAAGATTTCAAAGCAATAGTAATAAAAAATGTTAACTGAACTTAGGAATAGAATAGATGAAAACAGAGAGAACTTCAACAAAGAACTAGAAAATATAAAAAAGAACGAGTCAGAGCTGAAGAATACAATAACTGGAATGAAAAGTACTCTAGGAAGAATTAACAACAGCTTAGGTGATACAGAAAAATGCATAAGTGAACTGAAAGATACACTAGTGGAAATCATCCAACCAGAACAACAAAAAGAATAAAATTAAATGAGGATAGTTTAAGGGACATCTGAGACATTGTCATGTGTACTAACATGTGCATTATAGGGGTCACAGAAGGAGAAGATAGCGAGAAAGAGGCATAAAATATATTTGATGAAATTATGACTCAAAGCATTCCTAACCAGAAAAGGAAATAAATATGCAGGTTCAGGAAGCACAGGGAGTTCGAAACAAGATGAACCTGAAGAGAACCACACCAAAACATATCATAATTAAAATGGCAAAAGCTAAAGATAAAGAGAATTTTAAAAGCAGCAAGAGAGGAACAAAGATTCACAACAAGGGAACTCCCATAAGGCTCTCAGCTGATTTTTCAGTAGAAACTTTGCAGACCAGAAGGGTGTGACATGATACGTTTAAAGTTCTGAATGGAATAACCTCAAAAAAGTGTACTCTACCAGCCAGTTCATCATTCAGAATTGATGAAAATGTTTCCCTGACAAACAAAAACTAAAAGAGTTCATCATCACTGAACCAAACTTACAAGAAATTTTAAAGGGGTTTCTTTCAGTGAAAGAGAAAAGACTTTAACAAAAAATAAGAAAGTATAAGGACGGGGAAAATCTCACTGGTAAAGGCAAATATAAAGGCAGTGGATCAACAACTTAAATAAGCTACTGAAAATGTTAAAAGACAAAAATTGTAATATCAGTAATAACTACAATACACAGTTAAGGCATAGACATGAAAATGTAAAATGTGACATCAAAAACACAAAACGTGTGGGTGAGTGAAAAATTTAGATCTTTCAGAATATGTTTGTATTTAAATTGCTATCAGAGTAAACAAGTAGCTATTGTTATATGTCAATGTATATAAATCCCATGGTAACCACAAATCAAAACCTACAATAGATATGCAAAAGCAAGAAAGAAAGGAACACAAGCATACCACTAAAGAAAATCATAAAACCATAAGGGAATAAACAAAAAGAAGAAAAGAACAGAGAAGAACTACAAAAATAACCATAAAACAAGTAAAAAAAATGGCAAGAAGTACATACAAATCAATAATCACTTTAAATGTCAATGAAATAAATGCTCCAAGCAAAAGACATAGGGTGGCTAATTAAATAAAAAACAAGGCTCATCTATACATTACCTACAAGAGACTCATTTCAGAGCTAAAGACACACACAGATGGAAAGTGAAGGGATAGAAAAGGCTATTCCATGCAAATGGAAACAAAAAGAAAGCTGGGGTAGCAATACTCAGATTAGAAAAAATATATTTTATAACAAAGTCTATAATAAAATACTAATAAGGACATTATGTAATGATAAAGATATCAATCCAAGAAGAGGTAATAACATTTGTAAACATATATGCATCTATTATAGGAGTGACTAAATATTAAAAAAAAAAATCAAAAGACATAAAGGAAAAAAAATAGACAGTAACACAGTAATAGTAAGAGACTTTAACACTCCACTTACTTCACTAGATAGAACATCCAGACAGAAAATCAGACAGTGATCTTAAATGACACATCATACCAGCTGGATTTAAATGATATATACAGGACATTCCATCTGCATAGCAGCAGAATGCACATTCTTTTCAAGTGCACATGGAGCTTTCTCCAGGATAGATCACATGCTAGGCCACAATACAAGTTTCAATAAATATAAGAAGACTAAAATTATATCAAGCACCTTTTCTGAACACAATGGTATGAAACTAAAAAATAAATTATGGGAGACAAATGGAAAAGAACCCCAAACACATGGAGAATAAACAGTTTGCAAGTAAAATACCAATGGGTTAATGAAGAAATCAAATAGGAAATCAGAAAATACCATGAGATGGATGAAAATAGAAACACAACTTTCCAAAATCTATGGGACACAGAAATAGCAGTTCTAAAAGGGAAGTTTACAACAACACAGGCCTACCTTAAGAAACAAGAAAAATCGCAGAAAAGCAACCTAACTTTCCACCTAAATGAATTAGAGAAATTATGATAAAAGCCCAAACATAGCTGAGGGAGGAAATGAAAAGATCAGAGTGGAAATAACTAAAATGGTAATCCCCTCCACAAAATAGAAAAGATCAATGAAACTAAGACTTGTTTTTTTGAAAAGATAAACAAAAGTGACAAACCTATAGCCAGGCTCATTAAAAAAAAGAGAGAGAGGGCCCACATGAAAAAAATGAAAAATGGAAGTGGTGAAGTTACAACTGATATCACAAAATATATAAGAAACTCAAAAAACTCAGTATCAAACAAACAAACAATCAGATTTAAAAATGGGCAGATAATCTGAATGGACATTTTTCCAAGGAAGATAGACAGGTGGCCAACAGACACATAAAAATATGCTCAACATCACTAATTATCAAGGAAATGTAAATCAAAACCACAATGAGATATCATCTCATACCTGTCAGAATGGCTATCATCCAAAAAATGAAATAACAAATATTGGTGAGGATGAGGAGAAAATGGAACCCTAGTACACTCTTGGTGAGAATGTGAATTGGTGCAGCTACTATAGAAAACTGTATGGAGGTTCTGCAAAAACCAAAATATAGAACTACCATATGGTCCAGGAATTCCATTTCTTTGTATACATCTGAAGAAAACATAAACACTAATTTGAAAACATATATGTGCACCAATGTTCATAGGGTACTTTATTTACAATAACCAAGATATGAAAGCAACTTAATTGTCCAGAAACAGACGAATGGGTAAGGAAAATTATATACATATATATGTATGTGTATATATATATTATATATATATATATATATACATATACATACACACATATATATGTGTGTATATATCTATATATGTGTGTATATATCTCTATATGTGTGTGTATGTATGTGTATATATATATATACACATACATACATATATCTCAGCCATAGAAAATAATTAAACCTTTGTCATTTGCAGCAACATGGATGGACATGGAGGGTATTATGCTTAGTGAAATAAGTTAGACAGAGAAAGACAAATATGTGTATGTTTTCACTTTTATGTGGTATCTAAAATATATAACAAATGAATGAATATAACAAAACAGAAATAGACTCACAGATACAAACTAGCAGTTACCAGCACAGAGCAGGTGGAAGGATGACAAGGTAGGTGAAGGGGATTAAGAAATACAAACTATTAAGTATAAAATAAATAAGATACAAGGACAATGCAGGGAATACAGACATTATTTATGATAAATTTTTATGAAGTATAATCTATAAAAACTGAATCCCTAGGCTATACACTTGAACCTGGTATAATCTTGTAAGTCAACTATAATAATTATAAAAAGGAAAATGATGAAAATTAAATAAAAAATACAAATATAGAGATGACTAGAATATGTCCATAGAGTAAGAAGTAGAGTTAGATTGGTAAAACTGAGAAGTCCTTTTCGAGATATGCTTGGGGAAGCAAGGCTTGTGCAGCCAGCAGTAAAATTGAGAAATTATGATGCGTAGCCTAATAGAATGCTCTACTGTTTCACATTCTTCTACATACAAAATCTTTTCTTAATCTGAAACTTGGCTTCTGGACTTCCCTAATGGAACATAATAGTTTTTAATAAAAAGTATTCAATTGGGTCTCTAATACAAATATTAATTTTCTGAGTTTAGAACAGTTTTCCTATATTTTATCTTATTACATTCTTTTAAAAAATTATAAACCTCTTACTTGCCTTTTGAATAAAATCCGTTTCCTTATGTGCTATTCAGAATAATTATGATCTTGTTTCTAAGTACATGTTGATCTTTATTTCTAACAAAATCTCTTTATCTCTATTTCAAATATGTCATATATTACATAGTTTCCCATTTCTCTTAGTTTTCCATGTGTGACCTTATCTCCATATTGATGAAGATGTTCCTTCTATCTATCTTATATTTTTATGTAATGTATTCTTTTATCCACTCCATACACCCTTATATATACCAAGGAGGAGCTCTGACATGATTCAAATATTAGAAAAATATTGGGCATTAATAGGAAAGAGTTTTACTGTGAAAGAGAAACATGTTAAACATTGTTGTGTCTGCAGGGCATACATATTTATTTTAGAATCTAATTCTTTTTTTTTTTTTAACATCTCTATTGGAATACAATTGCTCTACAATGGTGCATCAGCTCCTGCCCCACAACAAAATAAGTCAGCTACATATATACATACGTTCCCATATCTCCTCCCTCTTGTATCTCCCTCCCTCCCACCCTCCCTATCCCACACCCCCAGGCGGTCACAAAGCAAGGAGCCAGTCTCCCTGTGCCATGTGCTCCCTCCCACTAGCTACCTACCTTACGTTTGGTAGTGCATATATGTCCATGCCTCGCTCTAGCTTTGTCACAGCTTACACTTCGCCCTCCCCATATCCTCAAGTCCATTCCCTAGTAGGTCTGTGTCTATTCCTGTCTTACCCCTAGGTTCTTCATGACAATTTTTCCCTAAATTCCATGTATATGCGTTAGCATACGGTATTTGTCTTTCTTGTTCTGACTTACTTCACTCTGTATGACAGACTCTAGGTCTATGCACCTCATTACAAATAGCTCAATTTCTTTTTATGGCTGAGTAATATTCCATTGTATATATGTGCCACATCTTCTTTATACATTCATTCAATGATGGACACTTAGGTTGCTTCCATCTCCTGGCTATTGTAAATAGAGCTGCAATGAACATTTTGGTACATGACTGTTTTTGAATTATGGTTTTCTCAGGGTATATGCCCAGTAGTGGGATTGCTGGGTCATATGGTAGTTCTATTTGTAGTTTTTTAAGGAACCTCCATATTGTTCTCCACAGTGGCTGTATCAATTTACATTTGCACCAACAGTGCAAGAGTGTACCCTTTTCTCCACACCCTCTCCAGCATTTATTGTTTCTAGATTTTTTGATGATGGCCATTCTAACTGGTGTGAGATGATATCTCATTGTAGTTTTGATTTGCATTTCTCAAATTATTAGTGATGTTGAGCATTCTTTCATGTGTTTGTTGCAGTCTGTATATCTTCTTTGGAGAAATGTCTATTTAGGTCTTCTGCCCATTTTTGGATTGGGTTGTTTGTTTGTTATTAAGCTGCATGAGCTGCTTATAAATTTTGAGATTAATTTGTTGTCAGTTGGTTCATTTGCAAATATTTTCTCCCATTCTGAGGGTTGTCTTTTGGTTCTGTTTATGGTTTCCTTTGCTGTGCAAAAGCTTTGAAGTTTCATTAGGCCCCATTTGTTTATTTTTGTTTTTATTTCCATTTCTCTAGGAGGTGGGTCAAAAAGGATCTTGCTGTGATTTATGTCATAGAGTGTCCTGCCTATGTTTTCCTCTAAGAGTTTGATAGTGTCTGGTCTTACATTTAGGTCTTTAAACCATTTTGAGCTTATTTTTGTGTATGGTGTTAGGGAGTGATCTAATCTCATACTTTTACATGTACCTGTCAAGTTTTCCCAGCACCACTTATTGAAGAGACTGTCCTTTCTCCACGGTACATTCCTGCCTCCTTTATGAAAGATAAGGTGACCATATGTGCATAGGTTTATCTCTGGGTTTTCTATCCTGTTCCATTGATCTATCTTTCTGTTTTTGTGCCAGTACCATACTGTCTTGATTACTGTAGCTTTGTAGTATAGTCTGAAGTCAGGGAGCCTGATTCCTCCAGCTCCGTTTTTCATTCTCAAGATCGCTTTGGCTATTTGAGGTCTTTTGTTTTTCCATACAAATTGTGAAATTTTTTGTTCTAGTTCTGTGAAAAATGCCAGTGGTAGTTTGATAGGGATTGCATTGAATCTGTACATTGCTTTGGGTAGTAGAGTCATTTTCACAATGTTGTTTTTCCAATCCAAGAATATGGTATAACTCTCCATCTATTTGTATCATCTTTAATTTCTTTCATCAGTTTCTTATAATTTTCTGCATACAGATCTTTTGTCTCCTTAGATAGGTTTATTCCTAGATATTTTATTCTTTTTGTTGCAATAGTAAATGGGAGTGTTTTCTTGATTTCATTTTCAGATTTTTTATCATTAGAATATAGGAATGCCAGAGATTTATTTGCATTAATTTTGTAACCTGCTACTTTACCAAATTCATTGATTAGCTCTAGTAGTTTTCTGGTATCATCTTTAGGATTCTTTATGTATAGTATCATGTCACCTGCAAACAGACAGGTTTACTTCTTCTTTTCTGATTTGGATTCCTTTCATTTCCTTTTCTTCTCTGATTGCTGTGGCTAAAACTTCCAAAACTATGTTGAATAAGAGTGGTGAGAGTGGGCAACCTTGTCTTCTTCCTGATCTTAGTGGAAATGCTTTCAGTTTTTCACCATTGAGGATGATGTTGGCTGGGGGTTTGTCATATATGGCCTTCATTATGTTGAGGTAAGTTCCCTCTATGCCTACTTTCTGCAGGGTTTTTATCATAAATGGGTGTTGAATTTTGTCAAAAGCTTTCTCTGCATCTATTGAGAAGATCATATGGTTTTTCTCCTTCAGTTTGTTAATATGGTGTATCACATTGCTTTATTTGTGTATATTGAAGAATCCTTGCATTCCTGGAATAAACCCTGCTTGATAATGGTGTATGATCCTTTAAATATGCTGTTGGATTCTGTTTGCTAGTATTTTGTTGAGGATTTTTGCATCTATGTTCATCAGTGATATTGGCCTGTAGTTTTCTTTCTTTGTGACATCCTTGTCTGGTTTTGGTATCAAGGTGATGGTGGCCTCATAGAAGGAATTTGGGAGTGTTCCTCCCTCTGCTATGTTTTTGAAGAGTTTGAGAATGATAGGTGTTTGGTCTTCACTAAATGTTTGATAGAGTTCGCCTGTGAAGTCGTCTGGTCCTGGGCTTTTGTTTGTTGGAAGATTTTTAATCACAGAGTCAATTTCAGTGCTTGTGATTGGTCTGTTCATATTTTCTATTTCTTCCGGATTCAGTCTTTGCAGGTTGTGCATTTCTAAAGGATTTGTCCATTTCTTCCAGGTTGTCCATTTTATTGGCATAGAGTTGCTTGTAGTAATCTCTCATGATCTTTTGTATTTCTGCAGTATCAGTTGTTACTTCTCCTTTTTCATTTCTAATTCTATTGATATGAGTCTTCTCTCTTTTTTTCTTGATGAGTCTAGCTAATGGTTTATCAATTTTGTTTATCTTCTCAAAGAACAGCTTTTAGTTTTACTGATCTTTGCTATCATTTCCTTCATTTCTTTTTCATTGATTTCTGATCTGATTTTTATGATTTCTTTCCTTCTGCTAACTTTGGGGGGGGTTTTGTTCTTCTTTCTCTAATTGCTTTAGGTGCAAGGTTAGGTTGTTTATTCGAGATGTTTCCTGTTTCTTAAGGTAGGATTGTATTGCTATAAACTTCCTTCTTAGAACTGCTTTTAGTGCATCTCATAGAATTTGAGTCATCGTGTCTCCATTGTCATTTGTTTCTAGGTATTTTTTTATTTCCTCTTTGATTTCTTCAGTGATCACTTCATTATTAAGTAGTGTATTGTTTAGCCTCCATGTGTTTGTATGTTTTACAGATCTTCTCCTGTAATTGATATCTGGTCTCCTAGCATTGTGGTCAGAAAAGATACTTGATACAATTTCAATTTTCTTAAATTTACAAAGGCTTGATTTGTGACCCAAGATATGATCTATCCTGGAGAATGTTCCATGAGCACTTGAGAAAAATGTGTATTCTGTTGTTTTTGGATGGAATGTCCTATAAATATCAATTAAGTCCATCTTGTTTAATGTATCATTTAAAGCTTGTGTTTCCTTATTTGTTTTCATTTTGGATGATCTGTCCTTTGGTGAAAGTGGGGTGTTAAAGTCCCCTACTATGAATGTGTTACTGTCGATTTCCCCTTTAATGGCTGTTAGTGTTTGCCTTACATATTGAGGTGTTCCTATGTTGGGTCCATAAATATTTACAATTGTTATATCTTCTTGGATCGATCTCTTGATCATTATGTAGTGTCCTTCTTTGTCACTTCTCATAGTCTTTATTTTATAGTCTATTTTGTCTGATATGAGAATTGCTACTCCAGCTTCCTTTTGGTTTCCATTTGCATGAAATATCTTTTTCCATCTCCTTAGTTTCAGTCTGTATGTGTCTCTAGGTCTGAAGTGGGTCTCTTGTAGACAGCATATGTAAGGGTCTTGTTTTTGTATCCATTCAGCCAGTCTGTGTCTTTTGGTAGGAGCATTTAGTCCATTTACATTTAAGGTAATTATCGATATGTATGTTCCTATTCCCATTTTCTTAATTGTTTTGTGTTCATTATTGTAGGTCTTTTCCTTCTCTTGTGTTTCTTGCCTAGAGAAGTTCCTTTAGCAGTTGTTGTAGAGCTGGTTTGGTGGTGCTGAACTCTCTTAGCTTTTGCTAGTCTCTAAAGATTTTAATTTCTCCATCAAATCTGAACGAGATCCTTGTGGGGTAGAGTAATCTTGGTTACAGGATTTTCTCCTTCATCACATTAAATATGTCCTGCCACTCCCTTCTGGTTTGCAGAGTTTCTGCTGAAAGATGAGCTGTTAACCTTATGGGGATTCCCTTGTGTGTTATTTGTTGTTTTTCCCTTGCAGCTTTTAATATGTTTTCTTTGTATTTAAATTTTGACAGTTTGATTAATGTGTGTCTTGGCATATTTCTCCTTGGATTTATCCTGTATGGGACTCTCTGGGCTTCCTGGACTTGACTGAGTATTTCCTTTCCCATATTAGGGAAGTTTTCAACTATAATCTCTTCAAATATTATCTCAGTCCCTTTCTTTTCTTCTTCTGGAACCCCTATAATTCGAATGTTGGTGTGTTTAGTGTTGTCCCAGAGGTCTCTGAGACAGTCCTCAGTTCTTTTCATTCTTTTTTTCTTTATTCTGCTCTGCAGTAGTTATTTCCATTATTTTATCTTCCAGGTCACTTATCTGTTCTTCTGCCTCAGTTATTCTGCTATTGATCCCATCTAGAGTATTTTTCATTTCATTTATTGTGTTGTTCATTGTTATTTGTTTCATCTTTAGTTCTTCTAGGTCCTTGTTAAATGTTTCTTGCATTTTGTCTATTCTATCTCCAAGATTTTGGATCATTTTTACTATCATTATTCTGAATTCTTTTTCAGGTAGACTGCCTATTTCCTCTTCATTTGTTAGGTCTGGTGGGTTTTTATCTTGCTCCTTCATCTGCTCTGTGTCTTTCTGTCTCCTCATTTTGCTTATCTTACTGTGTTTGGGGTCTCCTTTTTGCAGGCTGTGGGTTCGTATTTCCCGTTGTTTTTGGTGTCTGTCCCCAGTGGCTAAGGTTGGTTCATTGGGTTGTGTAGGCTTCCTGGTGGAGGAGACTAGTGCCTGTTTTCTATTGGATGAGGCTGGATCTTGTCTTTCTGGTGGGCAGGTCCACATCGGATGATGTGTTTTTGGGTGTCTGTGGACTTATTATTATTTTAGGCAGCCTCTCTGCTAATGGGTGAAGTTGTGTTCCTGTCTTGCTAGTTGTTTGGCATAGGATGTCCAGCACTGTAGCTTGCTCATTGTTGAGTGGAGCTGGGTGCTGGTGTTGAGATGGAGATCTCTTGGAGATTTTCACCATTTGATATTTTGTGGAGCTGGGAGGTCTCTTGTGGACCAGTGTCCTGAAGTTGGCTCTTCCACCTCAGAGGCACAGCACTGACTCCTGGCTGCAGCACCAAGAGCCTTTCATCCACACGGCCAGACACGTGGTGGGTCCCCCGTCCCCTGAGGTCCGAGGTCCTCTGTCAGCGCCCAGCAGGTGCTCTGTAGGCGTTGTTCCACGCGTAGATATACCTCCAGTGTATCCGTGAGGAGGAAGGTGATCCCCGCTTCTCACTCCTCCGCCATCTTCCTGGAAGCTCTAGAATCTAGTTCTTAAACTCCTTCTTTCTAAAATTATGTTGTCTTATTTGCATTCTCTTTCTAGGAATTATAAGAGGGCTGTGGCAAGATGGGCTTGGTGAAACCTCAGTCTCACTGGAAAACGTATCCTATTTTGGGAGCCACACTGGGTCCATAAGAATGAAGGATCTATTCTGGGAACTTAAGTGTGCCTTTGTCTAGACCTAATGGGAATTCTCCTTTCACATTGACTCAGTGTATTTTCCCTGTTCTGAGGAACCACTCTTATGCCAGCAGCTGATGTCTCCTGAGGGCAAGTAAAGTGAATTTATTCCATGGCATTTGTCACTATTACAATTACAAAAGTGACATCTCCACCCACACCACCACTAGTCTCCCACCTGAGAAGACAATTTTCTTGAGGGCTTTTTCATTTTTAGCAATGTTTTAGTGCATAGCACAATGCCTTTTATGTAGCAGAAATTCAAAAATTACTTGTTGAATATGTGAAGCACACAGAGAGATGATAAATAAAAGCTTACAAATCCTTGATAAGTTCCCCATGATCACAAAGATTCATAGAGCAAAGTCGTAGGCATTGTTTAGGAATTTGGGAAACTATTTAACTATTTTAAGCAGTAAAATGACAATGAAATTTCCACATGCATATGCCCTTTCTGGCTACAAAATGGATAATAAATTTTCATGATATGGAATTGGATGGTGAGATCAGTAATACAGTTATTACTCTATATAAAAGTGGTCTCAATGGAGAAGGAGGGAAGTGGACACATTCAAAATAGTTCTATGAGACATAATTAATAGGCCTTTGTTATGAGTTATGTGTGAGCAGGGAGGGAAAAAGAAGTTTCAAGGATAATTCAGCTTTTCACTTTGGGCATTTGTATGAATGTTTGTGCTGATTATGAAAATAGAGAGGAGAAGAGAGGCTTGGAGAAAGCATGAATTCAGTTTGCGGACTCTTCTTTTGAAGTATTCTTGAAATTTCTGAATGAAATATTTTATCAGGTTGTATATAATATATGACTTTTTAGGTCAGAAAGATGTTTGTGCAGGGACTAATAGTTTAGAAGTTATCAGTGTTGAATAATCTGCACCATAGGCATAGATAAGGTGGCCTAGGGAGAAAAACAAATAATCCTAGAAATGAGGCTTAGAAATTCCATTATTCACCATCATGGTAGAGAATAATGAAACACAGACTGAGAAAGTTCCTCCAGAGCAGGAGAAAGAGACTCCAATGTCATGGAAGAAAAAGAAAGAAAATTTTAAGAAATGGATAATAAGATATATTTGAGGTGCTTCTGGGGTTTAGCAACATATAGTTAAGTGGTGACTTTAGCAAGAGTACTTGTGTTCGTCTTGCCTGGGTCCAAAGGGGAATGATGGTAGATTGAGTAAGGAATAAAAGATAGGAGGTGAAAAAATGAAAACTAAGTGAAGAAAACCATTTTTTGGAAAAGTTTGTCTTTGAAGGGAGGGGAAAAGACATTACAACCCCCAACCCCATTCCCCACCAAAATAAAGATGAGCTGAGAAAGTTGTGTGTGTTTCTTTGGTTGTTTCAACATTTGCCTGCTTACACTCCTTGGTTTTAAGATGGGAGAGACTTGAACATGTTTAAATTTTTCTGGTTAGCAACTTTTTGTGAAAGAAACAAGATGGAAGACATCTCAGAGAACACAACTGTCAATCTTTAGGTACTTTATAGGCTCAGACACAAAGTCCGTACAGAGATCCCTAAACAAACGTTTGTTGATATGAATTCGTGCAACACCAACCAGCTGTTACAAATCTGTCTGGACTGTGAGCCCAAGGACACTCGTACTTCTCTTTGTTTTTCTCCCCACTATGTTAACATCAGTGGATGGAACTCAGTCAATTTTGACCAGTCACATCCATCTTCTGCTCATTTCCCATTGCTTAGCACAGTTCCTGGCAGAGAAGACACTCCCTTTAACTATTTGTTGGATAAATAGTTAGATGAATAAGTAAGTAAGGGAAATAAATCCAATAATGCAGGCCCTCAAGAAGCCTCTGATAGGTGTTTTATTAATTCTACAATGTCAGAGAGTATGAAGGCCATGAGATTGATGTTTTATATATGTTTTATTCACCTGGAAATTTCTGTATTCTTTGAAGAGGACCATATAGATAACAGAATCATACATTTCCCCTTCTGTGTCTTGTCAGTCTATTTGATCTGATACAGGTCTAATGGCTTTGATTACCCTAATGGTTACTTATTTTAGGTTTTTTACATTTTTTCCTCGACTTGGTTTGCTTTCATGCAGGTACCTGTGAGCAAGGACATTCACACACAGCATTAATTTGTGTTACTAACTTTAAATTAAAAAATGTATGTATTTCAGATGAACTTAATCCCATTTTCTTTTGATTCTTTTTTTTTTTTTTTTCCAGTACACAGGCCTCTCACTGTTGTAGCCTCTCCCTTTGCGGAGCACAGGCTCCAGATGTGTAGGCTCAGTTGCCATGGCTCACTGACCCAGCCGCTCCGCGGCATGTGGGATCTTCCCAGACCGGGGCACGAACCCGTGTCCCCTGCATCGGCAGGCAGACTCTCAACCACTGTGCCACCAGGGAAGCCCTGATTTTTTTCTTCTTTATCTCTTCTTTATCTCTTCTTTTCTTTTCACTATGTGTTAGATATGCCAGAATGCATTTATATGCATATATATATATATATATATATATATATATATTCTAACATATTCCTGCATATTTTCATTTGTGTGCATGTGTGGGTGTGTTTTAAAATTAATCTGTTAGAGGTGTCTAGAACTTGTTGAATGGGAGATTTTACCACAGGTTTCCTTGCCCAGAAGCCCACACAGGTGTAGAAAAGGATTGGTAGACATTTACATACCCAAATTTTTAATTAACCTGTCCTTTTGACCCCAGGTCTCATGTTCACCACCTTGGAACCCAGTGCATCACAACTTTTCAAGGTTTCTGCTGGGCTGACCACCTCTTTCATTGGCTCTGATCCTTCACGTCACATGATTAAGGATACAGTTTCTTCTCCATAGATTTATCAACTTTTCTTCCATTTATTCTCTCTTGATGTAGAAATTTGTTGAATACTTAGTAGTTAATGACCTCATCATGTTTTCTTATTATGGATTTATACCTTTTAATTTTTTTGCATAATTTTAGTATAGCCTTAGGAAAAAAAGGAGATACGTTTGCATGACTATGTCAGTAACTATAATAGAGTGCTATGTTCGACTTTGAAGTTAGGTTTATTTTCATTCTTTTAAAATGTATCACTCCCTTAGGGTAGAGATGGCAACTTCACATACTCTAAAGGCAGCTGGTTGTTGTAAGAAATTAGGGACCAAGCTGCTTGTATTGCACTGAGTTTAAGTCCTTGCAAATTGCACTGCCTTTTAAAATAGTGCAGTCACAGACACAGAACTTGTCTGTGGAACTCATATTGCTTCTAGTTTACAGATTCTCATTAAGACAATTAAGGACAATAATCAATGGAACGTTTTTATGATTATGCAAGATCTAGCAAAAGTACAATACACAAATTAAATCATGCACTATATTTGTACACATTCTTTGGGGATTTTATGCTCCTGTTTATAATATAGAGGATGTTAAATGTGACATTATACCGCTAAAATACAGTATAATGTAATATCCATAGCTCTTTCCAATATACTATTGCATTTGGGTTTTTGAGTCTAACAGAAATGTTATGAAGTACACACACAAAAAGAGGAAAAGAAAAATGTCATATCTTAATTCCGGAGCTGTGAGTATTTGAGTTTAAGATGAATTATCTCAGGTCATGCAACTCTAGGGCATAATTTAAATATATGTTAATGACTTTTCCAATGTTTATCTATCCCACTGCCCTGTCTGCTAAATCCAGTGGTACATACCTCCTATCAATACTTATATGAGCCTTTAGAAGAAGTTAATAAATTCTAGGCATTCTTAGAGTCTCGGTATATAAATGTCTGCATAATGAAATTTAAATGTGTTCTGCCAAGCAAATTGTTTTTGTTTCTACTTATTAATTATGCTTCAAATTCCATCATGAAAATTTTATTTTATTTTATTTGATCCCTGTAGGTATTTTGTCAACCTTAAAACAGGTTCTTCTAAGATATAAAATTTTAAATGTATCCAAACTGAGTTGGAACATATTCATACAGATTCAAAACAGTTTTGAAAAGAGAGAAGTTGGGAGAAGATAGTAAGCTACTATCCACCAAAATGTATTTGAAATGTTATTTTTTGCAAGTGTTTGTCTAAAGGGTAGATTTGGGGCACTAAAGGAAAACAAAATGTCATTTTGTGAATTTGGTTAGTATCAGTCTATTCTGAGGATATATAAGTAGTCCTATCTTTACAACACATTCACTAGCCATTTGCAATTGCAATTCAAGCTACCATATTAATGAGAGAGAATGAATGATGTCCTTCCAAACAGCTCTTTACTTTCTGTCTTTTTTTGCTGAATCCTCCTCTTTATGACTATTTTAAATAGAAACTGGATTTATTTACAGTAATTAATGAGAGTGGGAGTCATATCTACTTGGCTAACTAGAGTGATTCTTTGCAGGTCAATGAGTGAGTAATTGAACAAATTATTGCACAGTCAATTCAATCCCACAAGCAATTTGAACATGCTTCAAAAAAAACAGGTTATTCCTATCAGTTGAGTTAAGCACAACACAGGAGTTCTGGGATGCCTGTATAAAGGTTCTAACAGATCAATAGCATTTTGATTTCCTTATACTAGTGATAGAAGCATAAAGAGAGTGAAACTAAGTCTCAAGAGGCCATTTTGAGTTCTGATTCTTCTATTAATTACCTGTATGAAACTTGGAAGACACGAAGAACATAGACAGGAAAGCAAGGGTTAAGGGAGACATAAAGCTTCAATCTGAGGTGCTTCTCTTTAGAAAGGTAGTGCTCATTAAATCTGAAGCAATGCTTCCAAGTACCAGCTGTACTGTCTTAAGTACTCTGGTGTACAGATATTTCTTGAGTAGCTATGAAGCTAAACCCGAGATTTCTTTCATACCCAAAATGTTTAGAACACTCTATTGAGTCATGAAAGCCATGAAGGATGGCTTTGTGATATGTCGACTTCGTTAGGCTGAAATATATTCCCCAGAATTCCATTCCTAGTATTTTTTATGGAGTGGACTAAAAAGGAGATTCTCTCCTGAGATTAGGTGGGCAGTGGAAGGCAGCAGCCGTGTTGTAGCATGCCATTTTGTCTCCTAGTTATTCAATCAAACACTAGTTTAGTATAGATGCTGCTATAAAGGTATTTTGCAGATGTAATTCAAATCGTGGATTAGTTGATTTTGAGAGAAGTAATTGATCTTGAGCCAGGTGTGTATGTGTGTTTAGCTCCGTGACAGAGATTTCTGACTTCTGCAGGATAACTTATTAGGCCAGAGGCATCAAGAATTGTTAGGGTTCCTGCTCATGGGGGTACAGGCTACACATAATCTTCCCTTCCTTCCTGTCTGTGGACTCTGGATTACAATATTAGTTATGTGAGGACAGTCTTATGACTGCTTAGCCAGCTCCCATAATTTCCTACAAAAATAAATATATATTTTATTTTATATATTATAAATACATAATTTGTTTTAATTATTATATACAATAAATATGTAAATAAAGTAAATATATATTATACATGCATGTATAGATTATATAACTATAAATTTCTCTCTTTTTTCTTTTTCTTTTTTTTCTCTCCTGCACATGAAGGCTTACACGCTGTGAGTGGTCCAATTATGAAAAAGAGAAGTGTTTCTAAGCAGTTAAGTTATATAAATATGAAAAAAAATATGTGTGTGTGTGTGTGTGTGTATTATATTTTTTCTGCTTTGTGGCTTGAACTCTGAAGGATATACCATGTGAAGTGTGGAGAGAAGTCACCAGAACTCAGGAACCTGGAATCTCAAATCTCATTTACAAATGACTCATTCACTCTTCTAAAAGGAACAACAGAGAAATGAGCACAGAACAATAAACTGAGCATTCTACTAGCCTTAAAATAGATTGAGCCCTAAATTCTAGAGTACAACTTGAGTGACTTAAGACTATAAGACAAGGGTTGTCCAACTTGACTACATATTAAAATAAACTAAGATATTTTTATAAAAAGTATACCCGTATTTGGACTCCACACACATAAACTCTGGTTTAATTGACTTGTGTGGAGTAGGAGACAGAAATAGGTATTTTTATAAACCTCCACATGCTGGCCAAGTTGAGATCTACTGTGCAGGTCAAGTGAAGTATTTCTTTTTTCTCAGTTAGAGGTAGGACCAGATACCAAGTTCTCTACTTAGCCAGGACCTAATCTATTATCCTCTGCAACTTACCACCATATGGTAAGAACAGACCAGGACATTAAGTGACAGTAAATGAGGAAACATCATTTTATTAAGGCATCAAAACAAAACTACTCACCTTGGACATTTTCAGACTGAGATATTTCCCAAAAAAGAACTGCCCTCTAGTCCATACTTCAAAAAATTTTCAAGAAAGGAGCTCATTAATAGGGTATAAAAGCCTTATCAGGCTAAAACTTGAATCACTGTAATTCTTACACTAAAATTTTACTCACATACACTGCATCTTAGTAGAATGCCTTTTCCTCTGACCATTCCTCAACCTTGGCAGAGGAACGAAGATAGGGGTAGGGAATCTGAGACTACTTATCCTAGACACTAACATTGTGCATCTAAATTTATTCAGCATGTGAGAATAATGAAGGAATAACACTGAACTCTATTCTTATCTACAGAACCTTCATTGAAGAAAAAAGCAGTGAAGCAATGATTCTAATTATGATGATAAAGAGGTTAGGTTAGAGTTCAATTGAGCCAGAGAGAGAAACTGCAGTTATTTTATCCTTTCTTCCTTTGTTCATCCTTTATTTTCATAAGAGTTTAGTATGGCTATTAGGATAGAAAGTTGAAGTCAGTTTATCCCATTTCCAGTTATCTGAATATTAACAGTGTGAAAAAAAAGATATTTTTCTATAAATGACCAAAATTGAATCAGTACACTAGGAACTTTTTGGAAAGATACAGTTAGAATTTCTACAGGCAAGCCCAGCCCCAGGTAACACTGTGAAATTGGTGGAGCTTGTTTTCACAGTTTCCATTAGTCTCCCCTCCCATAGCCTACCCAGTTTACATTATCCATTCATTGGTTATCTTTCTACTTTTCCACACCTACATATAAAAACATCATTCCTGGAAAAAATAAAAAATAATAATATGAAATATCCATTTATTAAACACTTTAAGCCAGGTAATGAGTTAAGCCCGGTACTAAGTTAAGCATTTTTTAAATATATATATATATATAT
>NW_020837979.1:16189360-16279020 GCF_003676395.1 Aethalodelphis obliquidens
ATATATATATATATATATATATATATATTTATTTATTTATTTATTTATTTATTTATTTATTTATTTATTTATTTATTTATTTATTTTTAATCTTTATATTGACTTGAGCAAATAGATATAATTATCCCAATTTTACTGAGTGAAATTGAGATTCACAGAGATTAAGTTTCATGGCTAAGTTCACGCAAGTAGAAAACAGCACATCCAGAATTAAGATCCAGATTTGATGAATTCCAAAGCACACCTACTTATTCCCCAGGAGATAGAGATTCTGCTTTCCTTTATGTCACAACAACTGAAAACTCCTAGTCCCTACCCCATTTGTATAATGGTAATTAAAATTTACCTATCTGTATTTAACTTTCTTGGGGATACTTTTCTCCTTTGTAAAGTTTCTCCCTGTACCCATATTATTTTGATATTGGCAAGCAAACATGATAACCTATCCAAATTATGTAATTGCTTTTTAAAGTGAGGATTCATTGCTCTAATCCATAGAAGACATGGCTAATAACTTAGTGCCTATATATATTGGCACTGATAGAAGAAATATACAGGACCACAGAATATACCATAGTATAACATAAGATGATAAAATTGAATGATTGAAAATATTACAGTGAAAAATATAAGATAATGCTAGTAAAAATAAAATTGTTTCCTACTGGCTTAATGTATTTATAGCCATTCTGGGCAAACAAACACATGAACATTTTCAATAGGATTTTGTTGAATTATCTTACTGGACTAGATTAAAAATATAAGAACATAAGTGCCAAATAGTAATGGAATAATCTCTCTTTTTTTCTCTTGTGTTTTCTCTTTATCTCTCTCATGGGGTGTGAAGGCTCACATCCTATAGGTGATTCAATAATGAAAAAAGAATCACATTGTTAAATAATTCAAAAATTTTAGTTAGTAGGGATATAACAATTACAATATCCAAGATATATTTTTGCTACTTGAATGTAAAAATGGTCTAGTAATAGTTTTACAGAGCAGTTTCTAACTGTGGATTTTGAATCAGTTTTTTTGAGTCTCGTATTTTTTTTTTCACGTTTGAATATCTTCTCTTGACTTGTTCTACCAGATGTAAATTGTGCCACTGAGATCCCTAAAACTGAGTTCCCCTGCTGAGTTCATGATTCTCTCCATCCAAAACTTTATTCTCATTTTTGTCCTGCCCCTGTTTTCCTCAGGATTGATGAATATCAAACAAAAGGTGGATTGAAACCAAGAAGGTCCCTGTGGGGCCTTAGAAGGTACAAAAGCCTCTCATTGTCCCCTGTTTCTTGTTTGTAGAAAAAGAAAAGAAAAGTCTTTAGTCTCCTAGGCCTTCCCAGAATTCCCCAAGAGCAAGCTCAAGCACTTAGTTATCAGGACAATAGAATCACAGGACTCCTAGTTCCTCCTGATGGGATATAGATAACAATCTGATACATATCTTTGGGTTTTTCTGCAGAAACTAAGCCCTCACCCCGCCCCACCCCACCCAGATCAACATGCTGAGCACAAGCACATAGTCCCCAAACTGGTTGGAACCAGAATGTTGAAATTCCAGAAGCATCACCCTGTTACCTCACAACCAACCAATCAGAATAAGGTCAAGAAGCTGATCAAACATGCTACAACACTCTCCCCTAACACTGTCTTTAAAACCCTTGCCTGAAAGCCATTGGGGAGTTCTAGTCTTTTGAGCAAGAGCTTCCCATTCTCCTTGCTTGTTGCCCTGCAAATAAACTCTTACTTTGTTGCAAGCAAGAGTTTGGCTTTCTGAAATGCAGGCACTTGAGCTCTTGCTTGATAACACTACCTGTCTTCTGAAAAACAAAATGCATGTTGCTTATCAACTTCTGGAACTTTTCCTCATAAATATACATGTTTCCCTGATCAATACCATATCTTAAAAATAAGTGGGCATGTGTTGAAATGAGGGCTCCAAGCAAGCATGAGTAAAATATTGGGGAGAATTAAGCCAACCTTCAAGGAGGGACTCTGGGCTCAAAGGAAAGTGATGAAACTACATGACATTTCAAGTCCAGGCTAGGAAGGTAAAAACATCCAGAGCAATCAAATTGATGAATTTTTAGAGGATTTAGTTATTTGGGCTATAGGCTTAAAGATAAGCTAGGCTGATGAATCTGCTAGATAAACCATCTAAGTAGGAAGGGCTACAATGTTATTATTTAAACTGGCTTTCTGCTTATTGTCAGGCACCCAGAGCACAGAAACCAGGCTGCTGAAGATGAGAGAATTGTAAAACCCCACTGACTAATTAACAAACAACAGATATTCTACCAATTAGTGTTTTGCTGGTTTTGAGTCTGAGTGAGATTAATTCCTCAAGTGATTTGTAATTATCACAGCATTCAGCAACATGGACTTAACAAGCATAAATGATATTCAACTGACTGTTCTATAGGCCACTCATTCTTTCCCAAATTGCTTTCTTATTTTTATATTTGCTAAAAATGTTTCTTCTAGATTCCTTCCTTTACTCCCCAGTCTTCCAAATTATTGAGCTGTGACTATACTTAACTGTTCCTGCTCCTTCACACTTAAATCCAATACTTAATTAATTAACTATCCTCCCCCTAAATCATGGAAAGATTGCTTTATTAGTTTATATCAAACCACCAAAGACTTACTACAAACTTCTTCCTAGTTATTCTGAAATTTTGGAAAATCTTTTGGATATTTTGGACCTTTCTTAAAAGTAGTCCTGGTGTTTTTTATTTGAATCATGAAGGCAGGGGTTTGACAGCTCTACCATTATTTAGTGAATTTTATTTGGTAAAGTAATATGAATTCATTTAACATCAGATTCTTCCAAAAGTGGAAGCAATACTTTTTCAAAAGTTGCATTGCACATGAAACTCTCCAAGAGCATGTATGACATAGTAGGCATTCCAGAAGATTTGGTGTAGTCTGAACTTTTGCTGTCACTCTTTTAAGACACACATTTGATCAACTAGTTGTCCAGTTAAAACCTCAAATTTTTAACCAATAAATTATAACATTTAATCCTTACTCCCAAATTTCCTTACCACCATCATTTCCTCATCATTCAACTTACACCAGATTTAATGGCATTTTTAATACTTTAAGATGAGGTAAATGAGACCCAAACAAAAATCCATTAATTATAGTTCCCTGCCTCAAGGTGAAAAAAATCAGGAACCTGTCTTTATGATCAGACAAGAACACATGTCCCCAGAAGAACAGGAGTGGGGACATGTCAGGACTCCATTTCCATAGGAACTCAGATAATAGTCATTTGTATCCAGCATACCTAGTCCTGTGCCAGGAAGTTATGAGTTCAGGGATGTTTGTTGCATGAATGGTTGATTGATTTTCAGTGAGGTCATGTTGTATCACACTCTCTTTGATAAATATTTAGTTCTTGTCTCATTTTTTAGAAACTGCTTTAAGTTCAGGCTAGCTTATCTTTAAATTATTCTGTGGTCTTCTAACCTACCAGGAAGGACACATACTGCCTGATATTGATCTCTTTCTAATATTAATTGGTATAAAAACTCTCTCTCTCCCAATTCTCTTTTTTGTGATCCAGTATTGAAGGAAGTTTGACCCTATCTATCTATCCACGTATCTACCTATGAATGATTGGTTATTAACTTGTACAGTAAATCAGCTTATTTTTGCTACATTTTTCAGCTAAATATTTGTAGTTAAGTATTCAAGCAAAGTGTTTTGCTTTGCACATATATTTAATGCAGAGAGAAATTATCCTTTTCTTCTGTTCAAATGACCTTTCACCAAACCTTTTTATGGGGAGTGACAATGGTAGAAAAATGAGGAGTTCTAATAAACATGAAAAATCCTTTTCCTCTTGTTCAATATCTCATGGTAACAAAATCAACATTCTCATGAACTAAGAGCCGTAAGTTCAGATAATAAGGATTTTTTTTCCAGAAAAATATAATACATGTTTTAAACCACAGGTATTTCAAAATAAAATCAATTCTCAATTTCATTTAACACCTCTTACTTATATGCTATGCTTTGTCCCTGACCTTGTGTCCTCTGTTGAGAAGATTTCTGATCCCACAGATCTTCTTATTCAGTGACTACTGGTCTTACAATATCTCACGGTTATCTGTATTTTCCACTTGCAACATATTTGTGAATTGTCTTTATTTCAGGTAAGCTATGTTTAGTGGTATTGAATCTAAAGATCTTGTAGTTACATCCACAATCAAATGGAATATCAGATGACTAATTTAACATCTCAATCACTGTATAGTTACCTGTATTTCACGGCAACAATGAACACTCTTCACTTTTATTATTTGAGAATTTTTAGAGTTGAAAGAGGACTTAGACATACGATACAGAACACTTTCATCACCACAAGAATTCTTCATACTATTCTTTTATAGCTGTATTCAATCCCACCCCCCAATATTTGTCTGAATGCCTTGAAATCACTAATCTGTTCACCTATTCTAATTTTTTTAGCACAGGGAGATCAGCTCGATGCTTTGTGATGACCTAGAGGGGTGGAATACGGAGGGTAGGAGGGAGGCTCAAGAGGGAAGAGATATGGGGATATATGTATACATATAGCTGATTCACTTTGTTGTACAGCAAAAAACTAACACAATATTGTAAAGCAATTATAGTCCAAAAAAGATGTAAAAAAATATATGTTATGTAAGTGGAAGCATGCAGTATGTAACCTTAATGGATTAGATTCTTTCATTTAGCTTTATTCTCTGGAGATACATCCAGGTTGTTGCACATAGCAATAACATTTTCCTGATCACTATTTATTCATGTATTTTGCCCATTTTCTAATTGGATTGTTTTTTTGTTGTTGTTTGTTTTTGTTTTTTTGCGGTACGCGGGACTCTCACTGTTGTGGCCTCTCCCGTTGCTGAGTACAGGCTGTGGACATGCAGGCTCAGAGGCCATGGCTCACGGGCCCAGCCGCTCCATGGCATGTGGGATCTTCCCAGACCGGGGCATGAACCCGTGTTCCCTGCACCAGCAGGCGGACTCTCAACCACTGTGCCACCAGGGCAGCCCGGATTGTTTGTTTTTTAATTTATATTCTGTGAGTTCTTTATATCTTCCACTTTTATCTTTTTGATATCCCTTTTACTGCTCACTTGGGGTTTAGTTTGCTTAATTTTTTCTAGCTTTTTGTGGTGCGAGATTAGATTATTTAAATTGTGACTGTTTCCCTATTCTAACACATACATATATTGCTTTAAGTTTCCCTTTCAACACTACTTTAACTGTGTCCATCCAACTTTGGTATATTGTATTTTCACTTTCATTCAGTTCAATATAAATCTTGAGTTCCCTTGTGACTTCTTCTTTGACCTGGGGATTACTTAGAAGTGTGTTATTTAGTTCACAAGGATTTGGAAACTTTTCTGTTATTTTTCTGTTATTGATTTCTAGTTTGATTTCACTGTGATTGAAGATCACAGTCTGTATTATTTTAGTCCATTAGAAATTGTCAATGTTTGTTTAGTGGCTCAGGATATAGTCTATCTTGATATATATTCCACGAAACTTGAAAAGACTGTAGTCTCCTTTTGGATGGAATTTTTTATAAACTTTGATTAGATCTTGTTGGTTGATGGTATGTTTAGTTCTTGTATATCTCTGCTGATTTTATATCCAGTTTTCTATCTATTTCTAAGAAAGGGATATTGATGTCTTCAACTACAATGTTGGATTTGTCTATTTCTGCTTTCAGTTGTCAGCTTTTGTTTCACCTATTTTGTACATCTATTTTTTGGTGTATATACAGCTAGGGTTACGTTGTCTTACTGGTGAAATAACTTTTTGCATAATGTCTCTATCTCACTTTTTTTTTTTTGCTCTGAAATATACTTCATGAATATAGCCATTTCTGATGTTTTAGATTAATATTTTCCATTCTTTTACTTTCAACCTGCCTATTCCATTATAGTTAAATTAAGTTCCTTGTGCACAGCATATAGGTTATAATAATCAGGTAATTTTTTTGTTTGTTTATAATCTACTCAGATAATATCTGTCTTTTAATTGGTATATTTAAGCCATTCACATGTAATTATTGAGATTTTAGAATTTAAGTCAGACAATTTATTTTTTATTTGCTTATCTACTTCTTTTTTTCTTTTTTTGGTTTGTTTTCCTGCCTTCCTTTGAGTTGTTTACACAATTTTATAATTGCATTTTGATTTATCTGTAGTGTTTTCCAGTGTATACATTTGTATGCCTTTTTTACTGGTTTCTCTAAGTAGTACATTATATGTACATTATTGTCACTTTCTTGATCCTCTTGGCCCCCTTCTAGTCCTTTGGGTAGAGAAAGGAGGCTCTTGTTAGGGCTTTTTATCTGTGCCTACTGGGATTTGTTTTTCTTGTTTGTTTTTTCAGTTCTATGTGGTTATATATGAGGCAAAAAAAATGAGGAAACTCACTGCCATGCTGTTCTCCTGGTTCTGAGGTCCCTGGCTTTTTAACCTTCTTTCCAACTTCCAAAGACTTATTATGTTTGTTTTACCTGTAATTTTCAGGGTTTGTACTTAGGAGGGGTAATAGGGAAAAGTCTATCTCCCTCATGTTTCTGGAAAGAGAAATCCATCTATTTAATACTGTTTTTAATTGCTTTCTCTCTTCTCTTCTCTCCTCTCTTCTCTCTTCTCCCTCTCCCTCTCCCTCCCTCTCTCTCTTTCTCTCTCTCTCTCTCTCTCTTTTAATCAGACATTTTATTACCAGTTTTTCAGTGTTGCATAAATCAACTTATTACTCTAAATTTATGTATACGGTCAGCCTATATCCAACCCCAATTGAGACCAGAGTTCAGATCATTTACTGTGGAGTTTCTGGGTTCCATGTTTGCAGGACATTTGAGCAGAGAAGTTCCCATAAAAGCTCCATAACTTTTAGATCAGTTGTTCTGCCTATGGCATAAAATGAACTCCCCTGGGTGCTGTGCTTAACTCCACACCAGCCTATTTACATCAAAGCTACAGCCTGGGTATTACGCTTGGTTAGTGAGTGCCAAATGTATCTGCAGCAGCTAAGAAGTGATAACCACTTTGATCTTAGGCAACCTGCTCGTCTTTTGAATTTCCATCTTGAAAATGTGAAAAAAAAATTAGTCATTCAGTTCCAATAGCTTATGATACTCTATCTTTTTGGATAAACTCCTTCAGACCTTCTTTCTTATCCACTGTTACTCTTCCAGATGGTGTCTGAGTGTATGAAGAAGGGAAGCTTTCAGAAGCTCATATCAAAGATAAAAAGAGGATTTTTGTTAACAGGTACAAGTGTTTGTCCTGTCCTATTCCTGTTCTGATGTCTCTGTCAGTGATCCTTCTTTCTGGATGTCAGTCACCCTGAAGGCTTTTCTGCCCAAAGACTAAGTAAATGACCTCAAAGAGATTTGTCTCCTCAACTAAGGAACTCTGGTCCTCTGTGCCAAGGAGGTCTCAACTTGATGCTTAAGAGTACTAGGTGCCTAGTCAATCCTACCTCCACTCTCATCCAATCCACTGTCCATAGATATGTCCTGCCACTTAGGGCCACAGGTTCACTTCTTACTCATCATATATAGCCCCTAAATTTCTCACCCACTACTGATCTTGCTTTCTTTCTGATATATTTTTTCCTTCCCCAGTAACAGGAAACCTGGACATTCATTGATATGTGCATATTCTTTTCACATTCATTGGCACCTGTGTGACTTGAAAATGCAGATATGAGCTTACTTTCTACCTAATAATATGATCTCCTCAGGTTTCTTAGAGAGTACTTGACTATGGGGTCTCTTCTCATTGCCATGAGGTCCAGACAAACACTTCTCAAGAAATCCTCTGTTTTTGGCTTTATCATCTCCTGCTAACAATAATTGAGGTGCAGAAGTTACAGAATCATCAGAACTCACATTTCACCACCTGCCTTCAGACTCATTAAATATTCTTTTGTTTAATAATTTGAGACTAGAAAATACAGCTTGCTCTTAGTTCTGGTTTATAACCTGAATTTATCCTCATCTAGTCTTAATTTTTATATGTAAAATAAGGGTTTAATTTGAATTTGTGGAATCCATTTTTCTTTTATCAAGTTTTTCACATTCTTTATTGCTCTGGAAGTTGGATCCTCTTTCTACTTACTGACCAATAAGCCTAAGGGTCATCACTGGAGATAAAATCTTTCAATGGAGCATAATTTATGTGGAATATAAACAAAAAAAGTAACAACATATTGTCTTCACTCTATATATCACACAAATTTGTAATTTCCCTGTTCAAATGAATACATGACATTAGAATAAAGGTTTTCAATCTCATAATCCTATTAAAATATTCTATGTCTATGGACCTACAAGGAAACCCAGCTGAAACTTCTCTAGCAATACTTGTTCAATTTTAATATTCATCCAGGGATCACATATGCTAATTTGCATATTAATTTACTTTGTCTTTGCTTTTCCATAAGATCATGCCTTATTTTCATTTTCTCATCTTTATTATCTCAATGTTTGTGTTAAGCTCAGTTGGTTATTATCGAACCATTTAAGCAGAATGCATTATTTTCCAGAATTACAATATCCTTATTGTTCTCTAGAGGTGATTAATTACTGATTTCATAATTACTTTATCATGGAACCCGCAGAAGACATGAAATAAAATGCCTGAGTTTGTTTTCTTGTTCATATTTATTTTAAGGAAATTACTATTGGATTTTTAAACTATCATTTAAATGAATTAATTCTCAACCCCAAATTATAGATCTAAAATGCCAACATTGTTTAACACAAAGCAACTATGTACATATCTTAGGACTTTTTTGATGGCACTGCAAAATGGACTGCTTAATAAGTAGTGCCTGGGACTATAAAATAAATATGTAATAAAGCTGCCACTCTTGTGAATTGATTATTTTTAATTATAATTAGAACAAACAAAATTAATCTTGGAGTTTTAAGAGGACATCTTCTTTTATAGGATCATGGCTCCTATCAGCTTAAAGTAGTCCACTTTATGTGTTTCTGGATAGAACAGTGTATTGTTTACTGAACAGATTGCTCACAAGAAATCTTGCATTCTATTTCCTTTTACAAAGGAATAGAACAAAATAAATTCTGCCCTTTTTTCAAATAAAAATATACCTTTGGTTAAATATGTATTATATACTAGGCAGGATGTTAGGGAATGAGACTACATCATGAAATTTCACATCTTGAATATCATTCAGTTCTGGTGACCTGGTCTCAAGAGAGTTTTGCAGGGAAACTATATGCATATATATATATATATATATATATATATATATATATATTTATTTATTTATTTATAGTTATATTTATATATACATATATAATTAAATAACTAAATAGACCTGAGTAATGAACAAAGATTTGTTGCTTTCTTAGCACAGACTAAATAATTAAGAATGTTTGGTTCTCCTGGAAAGTGTGAAGTTGAGATAGGAGGTATTAGAATAATTTAATTCTAGGCTTTGCCCTAACCTTGCTATGATTTGGTGTTACTCATTTAATCAATCTCAACTTTTGTGTCTAGATTGATATAGGAATTATTTAATGTAGAACATTCCAATTATCTGTCTTTTGAAGCCATGAAGGCTCCTTTTTTTTTTTTTTTTTTTTTTGCGGTGCGCGGGCCCCCCACTGTTGTGGCCTCTCCCGTTGCAGAGCACAGGCTCCGGACGCGCAGGCTCAGTGGCCATGGCTCACAGGCTCAGCCGCTCCACGGCATGTGGGATCTTCCCAGGCCGGGGCACGAACCCGTGTCCCCTGCATCAGCAGGCGAACTCTCAACCACTGCGCCACCAGGGAAGCCCTGAAGGCTCCCTTTTTAAAGGATAAACATCTGGGAAAAGTTAGCTGGTAAATAAGACCTAGTTTTGAATAGTATATTACTGAGATAAGTTTGTGATAAGATTCAACTTCTTAAATTTTATACCTCTTAACATCTTTGCCATTCATTTGACATTCACCAAATTAAGCATGTTTTCATGTCCTATCAGAAAAATCATCTTAGCCCTACCCTACAGGGTAGGACCCCTACAGGGCCTTTAAGATTGAAAGTTTAACAAAACAAACATTTACATAACAAGGGGTATAACCTTGTTGAATTTATCATCTCAAGATGTGATAAGTGAAATTATAAAATGTTTCAAATTAAAAATAGTGTCCAAAAATTAATAAATTACGTTTATCAAGAATTTTTGAAAATATTAGAAAAAGTTATTTTTAATGGATTCTCCTCCCTAGGGAAAAATATGAACATGAATTGTAGAGATCTTTGAGACAGGCAAAAAAATCTTACACATAACATCACAGCTTATTCCCTAATACTATTAAGGACCAATCCTAAATAGAAATTCTGTTAACTCTGATACTTTGAGATAATTATTTTTTTTCATGAATTTTAATTTCTTGCCTCTTTAGGTATAATTAATCCAGTACAATCTTATAGTAAATTTATTAGAAATATAACTTTAAAAAACACCATAAGTTTGCAAAAAGGAAACACAGATTTGATACTGATTTTCCATAAAGTAGGATATTTCTGCAAAAACCAGCTTATAAAGTATGCTTGAAAACTTTAGCTTTTTGTACAAATTTTATGTACTTGAAACACAATAACATAACCAAAGCCTTAGGATCCTCTTTTTAAAAACAAATAATTCCAACAGTCCACTCTAAATAATGAAATGCTTATCTTCTTGCTTCACTTCTGATAATTCCTATGGATATTATGTGGTTATAATAATCAGCTATAATAAATGAAGTACTGTTTTCTTGGAGTGATACATGACTAACATTGGTTTTTGACACACAGGGTCAAACACTGGATTAAAAAAGGTGACTGCTGATGACAAATGATAAGAAAAGAAGATGCTCCCATGAGGTCACTCAGACTGTGAGACTGACAGTGATTTGAAACAAGAGCTCCTTAATTCAATACCTCATCCTATGATACTTTTTTTTTTTTTTTGCAGTACACGAGCCTCTCACTGTTGTGGCCTCTCACGTTGCGGAGCACAGGCTCCAGACGCGCAGGCTCAGCGGTCATGGCTCACGGGCCCAGGCGCTCCGCGGCATGTGGGATCTTCCCGGACCGGGGCACAAACCTGTGTCCCCTGCATCGGCAGGCAGACTCTCAACCACTGTGCCACCAGGGAAGCCCCTATGATACTTTTGTAATCACTAAACATGAAATCGAGCCCAGGTTTTGCCAGTTACTAAGTATATATGATAATGATCATTCCATGTAATCTCTATAATCCTCAAATTTTTCATCTGTTATGAAGATGGAGATAATGCATAAAAATACTTAACAGTATCTGGCCAAGAGTAATCACTAAAAACACTTTGCTTCTACTTCCATTATTCAAGGATAATTAATTCATATTAATCTATTGATAGTTTCACCTAAAACCATATTTTCAGGGTGTATACAGATTAAGTGAATAACAAATGAATGGATTGCTTTATACTCAAAAAAGTGCCTGCAGTTTTTCTAGTTTTCCCCAAATTTTTATAAATGAGGTAAACCTTGCCTCCTAGATTATAACAATAGCAATCCCCAAATGAATATGTAATAAATGACTTCTTACATTTCTTCTTGTTTTTGTAAGAATTAACTTGTATATATATATATATATATATATATATATATATATATAGTATAAAAGGATGCAGCCTTTCCTTAACCATCAATGCTTTTACTATTACCTTTGCAGAAAATTAAAAGTTTACCAACATTCCAAAGTCTAATTTAAATGTCATATTTTTTATAAAGCCTTTCAAACTACTAAAACCAAAGTGATTTTTCCCATCTTTGAACTTTTACAAAATTTAGACCCTAACATTTATTTTAGTCTTTTAATCACATAATGTATTTTCATATGCTCCCCCCAGAATCTGATCTCTGATGTTAAAAATGGAACTCAGTGTTCAACACATACTTAATGCACAACAAAATCCTGTTCATTTGATTTGTTTTATACCCATGTGGGACATATACTACTGCACTGTATTGCACTGTGTTGGCCAAGAAAATAGCACGTGATTTTCTATTGAATTGAAACTTGTGTCAGCTTCTAAAAAACTTAACTAAACAGAGAAAAAAGAGGAAGACAACAGTAATTTTATGTTGGTATTATTATTTATCCAAAGGAAATCAAATAGATTTCATTTCACTTGCCAGAAGTGATTAGTTAAAGTGGCTGCCAAGCTTACTCTGTTGCAAAAGTCTTGGAGAATCTTTGGGTTGACCCAGAAGTGGAAAGAACAATGATGAGTTGAAGTACCTCTGACTTGGGCCTTGCACAGGGAGTAGCAATGTGTGTGTCTCACACCAGCTATCATAAAAACTTCATAGCAATGTCACAGCTGGCTAATAGAAGAGTCACATTCCTTTAATAGCATGAGTGTATAGAGCTAAGAAATTACAATAATCTATTATTTTATGTTACATTAGGAGAATACAGGCACATAGAGTAAAGGCTGAATGTCCTTTCTCTTTAAGGAATATGTTGGTGTTCAACTGGTTAAAAAAATCTATATTTAGAACATTCAAGCAAATTAAAAATGTAAATTTTCATTTATTTTTATTGCTTGTTAATTATCAATTTTAAATAGATATTTAAATAAATATTTGTGTCACACGAATTGCTAAATAAAGTCATCCATGCTAAAAATAAGCTTCTCAAAATGATACTACATTCTGTATAATCTACTTGAGGGCAATGGGACATAATTGCAGGGATACAAACACATACCATGTGCCATTCAAATATTAGGCATGCAGTGAATTCTCTCTGCATTCCACTGCAATGCATAAAAGTGGCCATGTTTAGTCACAAATAATTTGGTTTATGATGTTTAATGATTTACTTTGATTCTCTAGGCAATATTTTATACTAAAATTGGGATTTGGACTACATGAACTCTGGGTACCTTTATGTGCTAATATTCTGTGACTATATTTTATGACAAAAATGACATTAAAGTAGAACAATTAGATTGATAATACTAAGGATTAATGTTTTGATCAGCCAATATCTACTTTAATAGAAACAACCAACTCCCCCACACCAAATAAGTTAGGTATTGCTGCATAGGAGAAGGTACATGTATACAATTTATTTAAGGGTAAGTGATTTATAATCACAAAAATAGCAATTAGTTTGTCAAATTACTTTCTCCCTAAATTTATGCATGTGATATTCTTATACAAATAGAAATAATAGGGGAAAGTTATGGCAAAATATACTCAAATGTATATTTTGAGTTATTTTCTTAAATTTTCTTAAATAAAAATTTCTTAAATAAAAATAAAATCCCAAAATATTTGGAATATTTTCTTAGGCTTTATCCTTCTTTCTAAAATTAAATGCTATTTAAGGGTTTCTTCTACTTGGTATTAATTTGCTGTAGGTGTCATTGCATTTTAAAATTACCTGCATTCAAACTTGCAATAGATTAAGAACTACAACATTACTTTCTAGATTCTCTGTAATAATTATTGCTAAACAAATATTTGATCAAGGCTTAATATGTTACAAGGTTATATTGAAAGCAACCATTGCTTTTATCTCCTTAATAGTTCATAGTGTGGTTAAAAAAATAAGGTGTTCTCCTCTGAAATTCTTAATTATATGCTTGGTGTTATGTACTAAACAGATATGTTAGGGGTACTAAAAGTAATTTGAAGGGCAATAATGATAATATTAGAAAGGGCATTATACTCAGAAGAGGTGCGATTGAAAGGTCCTTGAGAGATGGGTAAAATCTGAATGGAAACTGGAGAGATTTAAGGACTTTGTTGTGAGTAGAACAGTGTGAGCCACATCAGAGTGGGTTTCCTCCATGTTTTTCTCCATCACTGGATGTGTAGGTCTCCCACATGGTATCAGTTTTTAGAGTCCCTGAAACCTCTCCTTTGTCTCTTACAATTAAAAAAATCCCCATTGATTCCGCTACTTGCATTTCTTCCCAATCCTATATTCCAATTCTCTATGTGAGATAAAACTAAAATATGTATTAATCCAATTTTATTGTATATTTTATAAAGATAGGAAACATATTGATCTAGTAGTGTTTAAGAGTTGGGAACTATCCTTTTAGTGTAACAAGCTTCCATATACATCTTCAAATATATGCAAATGTGTATTAATCACAATTTAAAAATTATCATGTATTTTCAGGCTTCCATGCCTTGTCTCAGGCTAGTCCCTCTGCCCAGAATGATCTTCCTGTTACTTTTACAGCAATTTTACTCATTCTTTACGGATCATCTCAAGTGAACTCATCTGTGAAGCTGTCTGTGGCTTCTCATTAACACTTCTTATATTTTCACTCAAAAGTACATTGTGTATAGTTAGTTCTATATAACATTAATTGAACATTTTCCCCAACCAGCCAAGTGGAGTCCTGAAATGATGAGTCCAGATCAAAATACTTTGTCAGTGCAGCTCCTTTACTTTAGGAGGGAAGGAGTGGAGTAGAGGGACCACATCCAGGAAAATACCAAGTTAAACCTGGTGGGTCATCTGTAACTAATCCTCTTTGGCTATTAGGAAATATCAAATAATTTCATAAGTATTGGTGGCAGAGCATGTTTGCAGATACTTGAAGATTATAAATCTCCCTTCTTCAATCTCATTATGGATGGTAAGCAACAATGAAAGAAATTCTTAGACCAAACTCTAGAAAACAGGCAAGTGGACATACCAAAAAGTAGGTTTCCTTTTAGTATCACAGAGAATACATTATTAGACATTTTCAAAATAGCGCACAGGTTGAAGGGCTCATTCCAAGGAAAACACAGCAATATTCTGATGACGAGCAGCAAGCTTTGTATGTGGACCAAGGGAAGAGTATCCTCCAAGACTGAAGAATCTGCTTGGCTGCCCAATGGTGAGAAGTTACTGTGCTTGCAAGATTTTCTGCCTAGTTCATGAAAAGTGGGAGTCTTTACTATGTTTCTAACCAAACATTCTTCTTGAGCTTTACTCATTTCATACAAAAAGATGTAGTTTTTAAATTTTTATATTAATTAACAAAACTTTTGCTATAAAGATATATGAAGAATTTTGAAGGTTGAATATGTTTTCTGGAATACCTGCTTTGAACACTTTGAGAGCAAACTACCACTAAGATAAAATACTTGGAGATGGAGATACACATCAGAGTGCACTATTACACAAATGAATTTTTAAAGCAAGTATGTTGTCACAGAAAATATAGCACTATTCAAAATATGCCCTGTTGAGAGAGAGACAGAATCCTAGCAAGAAATAAGAGATGTAAAGTGAGGAAATGCTAGAAAAGAAAGGGAAAGAAAATACCAGAAAAATCTGAGAAAAAAAAAGAGTCCCAAACAGAAGGTGAGTGTAGGGTAACTTCCTGGCAAAAATACATTAGGTAAAGAAAGTTTTTCTGATACACAGCACTATGCATGTGAAGTAGCCCAGAGGATGGTGGTTTTATTGACTCCTACCTAATATGGATAATTGTTCATACATATGTTTTTTTCTCTGTTTTGACTGTAAACTTCTTGAAAACCTGGACTGCTTTGTTAATACTGCATTTTCCTTTCCCAGTGCCCATTATAATGCTTTACATATGGTAGGCATTTAACAAATGACTATTTACACAAATGAATCTACACTATTTTCTTCACACTTTGAACGAGAACCAGTCACAGCTTCCCTCCTGACTTCCTACAGTTACATGATATAATGCTTGTGGAAGCACTTAGATAATTATTTATGGATATAACCATTTAATTTAATATTGCTATGAAGAAATAATAATACTGCTCCTAGAAATACACTTCTAACATGCAAACATTTGAAACTGCACTTGCTCCCTGCTCTTTGTAGCAAATACAAACGTGTTTAATAAAATTCCATTTCAGAATGCATGCTGCTTCTCTTCAAAACCTTAGCTATCTTCCAAATACTGATAATTGTTCCAGAGATTAAGCCATGAGGAGATATAACAGAATAATAACTGAGTAACATTTTAAGATCTTAGTCATACACTGTATTTAATAACAAGGGAAACAGATTGGAATTAAGTGAAAAAATATAGTAAATCTTGCCTCATTGCTGATGAACATCAAAATATACAAGGCTTTACAATGCTCTAAGTTTTATTGTATTATTAGTGAGTGTCATATAGATATAATCCTGGTAATGGTTAATAATTTAAAGGAAAATGAATCTTGATACTATTATGTACCTGAATTTGCTAACAGGCAAAAAACAATTTCTGAATTAAAAGGCATGATTTCTGTAACTTAACTACTCCACTTAGTGAATTAATTTAACATCACAGTCTTTACATTCTAAACACACTTTAATTGAATACCTCAACAAATACTCAAAATTTTCCATTTTATAGTTGAGGAAAGGTTAAATTATTTTTTCCCACATCAAGTTTGTCATAATAAGAACTCCAAATCCAAGTCTTTGGGATTACAGTGTTTTCTTTTTTTTTTTTCGGTACACGGGTTTCTCACTTTTGTGGCCTCTCCCGTTGCGGAGCACAGACTCCGGAGGCACAGGCTCAGCGGCCATGGCTCACGGGCCCAGCCACTCCGCGGCATGTGGGATCTTTCCGGACCGTGGCATGAACCCGTGTCCCCTGCATCGGCAGGCAGACTCTCAACCACTGCGCCACCAGGGAAGCCCTACAGTGTTTTCTTAAGCTACATTATCTCATAGATGATATTATATTCAAAGTTCATTGTTATTCCACTGTACAACATTTCTTGGGAATTTACCTGGAGTTTCTGAGAGCATAAACAGTGGCAGAAATATACAGGGAACTTACAAGCAAGTGGCAGAAATATTGGTAAGTTACAAGATAGATAACTAAAACTACAGATTAGGATATGCCAACCACCAGGTACAGATGTTGAGTGCTAGCCAGGTTTGCTCCAATAAAATTTTTTTATCATTAACTCCCCCCACCCACTTACCCCACACAAACACACACATATACGTATAAACACACCTTTAGTAGAAGCAATAAAAGATCTAGGATGGACATAGAGTGGTATGGACCTATCTATTAAGGTAGGACACATATTAAGGAAAGAGGATAGACATCAGGAAAAGAATGCTAGATTTCAGAGTATTGGACCTGACCTAAGCCAGTTTCACCAAAAATTCAGAGGATTTTTTGGTAGTCTTTTGGAGTCACTGAATATTTCAAGATACCAATAGCATAAGGCACCTTCTCCTATTTAGCCTACTCTCATTTTTCCAACAGCACATTTTTCTACTTTACATTTGATCACAGTATAGATAAGTATATACCTTGGATTTGCATTAAAATGTAAAGATGGACTCTTCCTGCAATAATTCAAACTGCAGGATATCTGCACAAGTGTAAATGAGACTGCATTATAGTGCTATTTTTTTCAACCATATGAATGCTAGAGCACCAGATTCCCTCATTTAATTTCTCTATTAAGTTCATGTAAGCATAAAAAATGTTTAGTTTGTGTGTGTGTGTGTGTGTGTGTGTGAAAGAAAGAGAGAGAGAGATGTAAAGAGAGAGAAGGGGGGCAGAGAACAAGCTTGAACAAGAACTAGGACACAGATAGCTTCACTGAGAATAAATTAAAAATTAAGGAGGTGATATTTTTTTCCTAGAAATACAATAGAAAATGCAACTAGAGATCAACATTCTCCTTTATTGCCAATCCAATGTCTGATTTAGCCCTATGTCTGGTAAGTTTTAAGTACATATTCAGAAATATATTCCAGTGTTCCCCTCTCCTTGTCTTCCATGAGCTTCAGCTTTTATGTTTTTCAATCAGGGACATGACACAACTCATGTGTGACTTGCTTGGCTGGCAAAGTACTGATGTAACCAATTAGTTGGCTCCCTTTGGAAACACCAATATTATGCATAGCATACAGTGTCACTAAGTCAGTCTCTCTCATTCACTCTCTTTTACTTTTTAATTAATTGAGCCAGAGGAATGGATTATATGTATTTGTTGTTTAACATATAGATTGAAAATTATTCCTTTCCCCTACCTGGCTTGCAAATAACGTTTCCTCCACTTTTGTCTGAATAACAATCTCCATCTTTAAATGAGGCCTGTCCAAATTATGGAAAAATTATAACATTTGCTGACAGCCAGCTTAGAAGTGATCAATCAAATTTCCCCAAGAGAAAATTATATTTTTAAAGAAGTTTTATAACTTTGATGACTTCAAAGGTCAAGTTATTACTTTTCTTCAATTTAAGGACATTTTCTAGAGTCAATCAATTTTAGTTCAACATAAGACCTTGCTTATTAATTTCACCTCCTACATTAACTTATGTAATTAAATCTGCATTGCCAAGCAAAATGCTGATTACCTTTTCTGATGGACAAAGTACTCTATCTGGTTTTTCTTTTCTTTTTCAATTTTCATTCATTTAAAAGAGATTTATTTTTTCTTGTATTGAACATAAAATAAAAGCAATTATCTAGTATGCTTTTGTGTTTGTTTGATAATGAATCTCAAGGCTTCTCCCTCTCCATCTGTCAGGCACAGAATTTGTTGGGCTATGGTGAACAGTACCCTCCTGGGATAGTGTCTGTTTAGTGCTTGGTTTCAAAAACTCCATGAAAGTCATACAAAAGTCTGTCTGAGATGGAGCTCAATGACCTAAAAAAGTCTTCTTGACTTTCTCTCATTCTATATGCCTTTAACACCATGAGCATTTTCCTGAATTAGACTGACTTGATGCTTTCTTCATAATCCTTTTCATGATGTTCTCTGGAATTCCCAATGACTTTGTTCTTACTTTTTTCTTAGACCTCCAGTAATTTGTTCAGATAGACACCCACCCTTCTTTTTTACCAATGCTCAAAGCCCAGAGCAATTTTGCTTCTCAAATAATAACAACCCTAGGCTTCACTGTACCTACTCTGCATGCACAATTATATTTCTAGAACTTCCTTAATGCTAATGGAAAAATGCTAATACTTTTAGAGAACAACCTTATCTAGGAAAAACTAAGTTAAAAATGTAAAGTCAGATTGTCCATTCCTAAAGCAACATTTGATAATGTTTGTGAAAATGCTGTGAAAAATATTAGATACATATAAAAATAAGGGTATACAACTATGTGTAAATACGTGAAATTATGTATAAGGACATAAATAGTATAAATACATAAACATATATAAAAACATATATATATATATATATATATATAAAATGCATGTTTTTGTGTGTGTAAATTAAGATGGGCAATGTGGTACAGAAGTACATATGTAAATACTGTTGGCCCTTGAACAATGAGAATGTTGGTGTAAGAATACTCTGTGCACTCATATCGGCTTACAATTTGTAGTTGGCCTTCCGTATATTTTGTTCCTTCATATCCACAGTTCTGCATGTGTGAATTCAACCAACTGTAGATGGTATAGTACTGCAATATTTACTACTAAAAAAATCCACCTATAACTGGATCCACACAGTTCAAATCTGTTGTTCAAGGGTCAACTTAATTTACACTGGACATATATTTTTTCATACCAAAACAGAAAATAAAATAGAGTGGGAAATTTACTATATTAGCAATTTTATGTTTTGACACACACATACAAATTTGGGGACATACATATTTTAAAATATCATAGTCTCAGTGAAGCCTAGCTAATCTACCTCACTTAAAATTATAAACATTCCCTTCCTCTTTTTAAGCCTGGTCAACCTTTCCTATTTTATTTTCACCATAGTACTCAATACCATCTAAAACACTACAGATTGTTCTTGTTAACTTTTATTTAGATATCTTCTCACAGAAGAACAAATGATCTACAAGAGTAGAAATTTTCACTTTTTATTCATAGTTGAGTCTGGAACACCTAGAAGATTAACAAATATAAGGTGAATATATCTTTTTATATTGACAATGATGATGCTTTTAATAAAGCACCGTTTATGGAGTGCTTAGTATGTGACTAGTATGGAAAATGTTATTCAATTTTCACAAAAAATACCTAAGGTGATATTATCCACATTTTTAATATATGAGAATGTTGAGATTTAGTGTTTTTAAGTTATTTGCCTAAGGTTACATTGTGGAAGAATACCACCTTAAACCCATATATGCTCAATGTGAAAATTCATGTTTTTAACCACTAAACAATTCCAGCTTCAAGTAATAAAGACTACATAAGGGCATTCATAGAGTTGCTTATACCATTAAATACACTGATACATATTTACATTCAGAGGATTTCTGCTGGAATTTGGTAGATTATTGAGTTACTTAAGTGAGAAAATATTTGATTTTAACAAAGAATGAGATAAATGAGAATATATATGTACAGTTTTAATCAATTCATTTGTCAGAACGCATTAATAATCAAAGTTGACAATGTGAGCTAGGAGTTCATTCCTCAGATCAAGATGATGTCAGTCCAGATTTTTTTCCTCCTTAAATGTGTAAGACTATAGATCTGCAGCAAAGAGTAATTAACCATACAACACAAAAGCAAAAACAAAAAATCCAAAGTCATATGTATTTGTTTGGTAACTTTCTTTTCATTAAATTTTATTTTCTGCTAATAGTACACTCATTTTTAAATTATGTGTTGTATTTTTGTTTTTCTTCCCTTCAGAGAGTCCAGAACCATGAGAAATTTCTTTCATATTTTTATATTTTATAGGACCTGAGTTTAAACAAAGGAAAGCAATCATGTGAAATTCTCTTTTCCACCCACTTTATTTTGATGAATTCACAAACTGTAGTGGGATTTTCTCTCTTTTTCTAAGATAATTAGAGCAATTAATTCATGTTTCTTCTTTAAAGGTACTTGTTTTTAGACTCTCTTCTTAAACTTCATATTTTGCCTTCTATTATTTTTAGGAAGCTGAAGGTTGTCCAAATTACATATCTAAATAAAGATTTAAACCAAAATAAGAAAGAAAGAATCTCACAATCACAAAGACATTACAAAGGCTCTCCACATAGCTATTATTTTTAGTGTTTGATACTAGTTTCTTTTTTCTCTTAGTTATAAATGATATAGTTGTTTGAAATATTTTCTCATTAACTTAACTAGATTTTAGACTAAATTAATTATCAAATAGTACTAAATTTCCAATTATTTATGATTAGGAACCATAACAATTTCCAATTAAAACTTCATTATTATTTTTATCTATAGAAAAGTAGAGCATTAAATACAATGGTAGGTCTTTTTGGATGGTAACACATAATTGAATCAAATTGTGAAATCACAGTTGAGTACCTCAGCAACAATATTTAAATGAATTAACCTCCATTAGTGAAGTTTTCAACTCACTAATAAATTGATATTATATAATATATCATTATTTTGAGATTTGAATTAAAAGAATCTAGTACAGAAGCCAAAAATTAAAGTGGTTAATGTCATCATCATCACCATCATCATTATCATCACTAAATAGTAATGCTTTCATTCCACAAACTAATGTAGGATTATAAGAAATATGTCTGGATTCATATGTTATGCCAAGTTAATTTAGCTCTATATTTTATCTCCAATGTGATATATCCCTCCTGTTAATTTGTTTTAAAGAATGTTTCAGCTGCACTACTTTCATTATAAGTAGATATCCTTGACCATGTTTTCTTTACAACACAAGACTAAGCAAGTATCTCAAACCCAAAAGTATTACTGAAGATGAAGCATTATAAATGTCTAATTTAAGTCACATTTCCTTTTAAAGTTTCCAAAATAGTACTGCTTAGCCAGACAAATAGGTAAGCCACAAAGTAGTAGCAATCTGTTAACATTGTTTATTCACTGGTGTGGTTTAAAGTTCACCATGGTATGTGAGGGTTTCCATGAGCAGGGAGCATTTCCTTGAAGCCCATGATTAATGGTGGTCTATCCAAATGACAGATGACTATGATCAAGATTGATGAAGGCAATGAGTCCTTTTAGCTTTCAGACACTGGTTCCCTGGAGATAGGAGGAGAGAGCCTCAGCCTGTCTCATTAGCAACTAGAGGCCAACAGAGGAACCAGAATGAGCAAAAGCCTTGGATGAGGAGCTGTGAGGCTGTGTGTCTGGGGTGAATATTTTGCTATCAATAGACTGTAAGTATATTGGTTACAAGTGGGAAATGAGACTGTAAGAACTTATAGCATCTGGGTTTTAAAGTGCCTCGAATAATTGAAATGATCAATGAACGGTAATGTCTATTATTGCTTGTCCCTAGGATATTGACTAGAGGGAAGGAGTTAGGGGATTGTGAGCACTAAGGGGTGTGAGGCTGAGCCAAGTTGGGAAGAGATTGGAAAATTGGTCAGAGCTGTAATAGGAAGCCATTGAGTGTGTTTAAGATTAGACATGAAAATGCAAATATTAATTTAGAAAGTCTGTCAGGGATATTCAGTTAATTAAGTCACCTACTCATTTATTTACTCAACACATCTAATAGAGTTCTATTTTTTTAGGTATGAGACAGATAGAGGGAAAACTTTAACATTCAACTTTATCCTCAGGGCTGGTAAGAATCTCAGTTATTCCCAATTCTGGCTGATCAATGAAATTCCTCAGCCTCCTGACACCCTGTGTTTGTGTCTGTGGAGTGGGACCCAGGAGTATGTCTAAAATGTCCCAAAGGTGGAGACAGAGGAATGCCAGTAACAACTCATCACAGTCACTGATCTCTGTGGATTGTGTACCCAGATGCAAAGTCCTCAATAGCTCTGGTCTTCAAATCTTTGACCTTCCCTCCCCAGGGCACACAGAGATCCAAGCCTGGCACAGGTCTAGGGGTTGATTTCACTGTAATTTCAGCAATGGCACTCACCAACAACATTCAATCAGGTCAGTATTTCTTCTGTTTCCACTCCTACATAGGACCCTAGTTTTAAGTGCTTCCAAACTCCAAACTGTATAGCACTGGGTAATGTTTTCTGACAGGAATGGTCATTTAGTGAATTCATTCACATATTCATTTATTTACTTAACACATCTAGTGGATTTCTGCTCTGAGCATGGTGCCTAAAAGGTCACATTTATAAAACAGAGGTGATCCTATTGTCTACCTTGTGTTGTTGTGAGAGTGAAGATTTCCCAACACAATGCTTAGTATAGAATACATTTTCTAAACTGTCAGCTAATAGTAATAATGACAACAATAATAATGGCAATAGGTTTTCTGTTGTAATTAAATGAAAAACTTTAAATACCTTAGTTTTAGCATTTGGGTTCTTGCCTTGATTCTCAAATGATTGACTCTCTCTTTTATTACTTTTCATGGTTTCTCTGAAACTGTGAAATTGTTTTCTTAAGAACTCTCCAGATGTAGAATATTTTTCCTAATTGAAGTTGTAGAAAGAGTGAATTTGCAGTTCTTGTCTCCTGAGAGGCAATTTAGAGATTGTGGTGGTTTAAGTACAGATGATAGTTGGTATTTAACATGCTGCATTGCAATGATGTGCTGTACACTGCCTGTCTACCAGCCAATGTTTCCTGAGCTCTCATTATCATAATACTTCCAACATGATTATCTGCCATTGAGCACTTATCATACACTACTGAATATACATAATAAATTGCAGCAGACAATGGCTTATCATTCCTCCTATTTTATAGCTGAAGAGAAGGAAACTAGTGATATAAAGTGTGTGCAGTAAACAGAGTCAATGTGAGAAATGAGATTCCAATACAGCTTTGGTGAAATCATAAGGCCCTGTACATTCTGTGTCTCTGAACACAAAACTGTCTTAATATCTTGTACTACACTTATTTTCCAACTACTTAAATTGATTTATAATGTGGAGGTTGGGGTTTAATGTGCTGAATATAAAGAATACCAGTTACCTTTGTACACAGTAGCTCAGTTTGGATATCTACTTTACACTTTGTATAGCAACTTCACATATAGTTTTTTAAATTAAAGGTATAAATGTTACTGAGTGTCTTTCCTTCACTACCAGAAAGGGGGTAAATACAACAAAGAATAACTTGACCTTCCTATAAATAGTGATTTCCATATCCTTCAATTACTGTACAGTATAAGTAATTGAGGACAGTTTAAATGGTTATATAATCCATAGACTCTTTTTTGGATTTTAGCAAGAAGTTAAATCCTAAATTGAAGGGAAAACACCTTTAATCGTGAACTGCTGATTGGGGAAAAGGGTTCTTAATGGAGGAATCAAGTGTGATTCCAACAACACAACAAGTTTAGGAACTCTTTAATTCATATTATCTTCTATAGTTATGTTCTTTAAAATATACCATTTCTATTCCAGAGTTAAACTAAGCAGACAACTATAAACACAATATGGGAGCTGAGAAAAAGGAGAGACATTCCCTTCATCAGAGAGACCTTAAATGAAATATGAATTGGACTTTTTTTTATGGGGACTACAGGAAGCACTAAAACAAGTTGCCAGGTGGGAATAATCTAAAATAACTATGCTTCCTAGTTTGATTTTTGTTTCATCAACTGGTCTAATCATTGGACATTCCAGTGCAAAGTGTTCAAGACTGTTGCTTATTCAGACAAGTCCTTCCTAATTCCCTTGTGAAATAAAATAAAATTGAATGACCTCATGTAATCTTGATTTGCTAGGGGCACATATTTCCTATTCTTGTGCATTCATTTGTGATAAAATGCAGTATGTGCTAAGTAAGATTAAATGACCTAAAGAGTGGTAACATAATGACATTATATACTAAGTGAACTCACATCAATCATTTTAAATAATGCAAAGCAAAACATTCTAGAGGGGGAAAACTGTAAAATGAGGCTGCTCTGAAATTCTCCTGTAATCCTAAGGATAAAGTTTGGAAGGATGATGAACAACATGGATTTAAATTGCAGAGCTGTTCAGTAGTCACTTGCTGAGATAATGCTAGGCTACAGGTAGCATAGAACTATGTATAGTTATGGTTTTCCCTAGTTATTAACTGGTGGCACTAACAAAAGGATGTGGCAAATAGGAAGATGCTTGGCAGAGACAATCTCCAGAGGGCTGTTTGATTATTCCTCAACCTTCATTGAACACATGGACACCCACTGTGATATCTACCTGTTTCCCTCTTCCGAATTTATTCAGCCATTTTTTGATACATCTGTTCTTTGGATTTCGCATATAATCACATTTCAAAATGTCTCAGACTTCCCGAATCTTCACTTTTACACTTTTTCTTCCTCCCTCTATAAAAATTGAGAAATAAATTATATACATTTATAATTATAAAATATAGGCAGATATTTTGATATTATACACATATTTAATGACACATTGTAGTTATGGATATTTCCTGAACAGTACATGAAAAATTATGTATGAAGGGCTTCCCTGGTGGCGCAGTGGTTGAGAGTTCGCCAGCTGATGCAGGGGACACGGATTCGTGCCCCGGTCCGGGAAGATCCCACATGCCGCAGAGCGGCTGGGCCCGTGAGCCATGGCCGCTGAGCCTGCGCGTCCGGAGCCTGTGCTCCGCAACGGGAGAGGCCACAACAGTGAGAGGCCCGCATACCAAACACACACACACACACAAAAATTATGTATGAAAAACTCATGCTTTGTTTTCTTCTGCTACCTTCTTTTACAGCAGCAGAAATTACAGTTATGGAGTTTGTTTTATTTTTTTTTCCTTTTTTTGTTTGTTTTAAATAGTGGGTTGGGTTTGAAATAGAAAGAGGTAGAAGCAGAGAACACTCAAGGCTCATCGAACAATTTAAGATCTTTAGGGCTCCTGGATAAAAACTGATTCATCTAGCTCTACTCTACATACTTCATGATGTTTTCAGTGTTCTTTCTGACAATGATCTTACATATTTAAAATCTTGAATTATCAATTTTACTCTGCTCTCCCGAGCTCCAGATATATTTTGCTGCTGTGTTCTAAGTCAATTCAGTCAACTGGTTTTTGCCCCTGATCTAGTTGTTGAAACGTAGGTTTTTCCTCACCACCCACACCAAGCCCTGATTATTAACTCTTTCTCAGCAGCTTATCAGAACTGTCCAAGTTGTATAATAAAGGTGAATGTTTACATGTTATGCTTATATTATACACACACTTTTTTAAAGGTGAAGGAGAAATGCATTACAACAAACTGTATTGATTATTTCTAAGTAACTAACTGTTAGCCAGCATGGCAATAAGTGATTTGGTGTCTAGATAGAAGAAGTAGGTTCAGAGTTTTCCAGTAATAAGGGAACAAGCAGGAGCTAGACATTTCCCAGGGATGCAAATTTAATTCTTTATTATATTCAGTCTCAGCCATGTTATGTTTTCCCCTGCCTGCCATGCCCACCCCAAGTCCTTTAAATATAAGACTGTTCCTGAAAGAAGTTGATTGGCTTTCTGAGATGACAGAAAGTGGGTTTGTTCACTACTTTTTATTGTTTTCATGTGATTTTACTGATGGGGATGCACCAGGTTCTCCACTGAGCATTATGGCTTCTCTCAGCTCATGTGGCAAAGGGCAAGATGAAGATACAGAGTTTTTGTTATTTATTAAAAAGAAAAACATGATGAAACGATATGATAACATCATTCTAATATATATGATATATATGTATATATCATATATAATGATATGACTATATCATTACAGTCATTCTAATATGTGTAAACAATTAGTTTCAGGAGAATTAGTACACAGGTAAAAAACAATATGCATTGGTGGTGTTGTTTTTGCTTGTTTTGTTACTTTTGGGTCCATTCAGACTAATATTCCACTTAGCATTTATTTCAACTAAGTGCAACATGGCCTTATTCCAGGAGCACATGAAGGTAGTACCAAAGGTCAGTGAAGAGAAAACAGAAGATTTTGTCCCTGATTTGAGAAATGGAGTCTTGGGTATAAAGTGAAACTCCATGGGAGATACAATGAACACAATTGTAGAGATGCCAAGAGTTATGGTTCAGAGTATGCCACAAAACTGAGGAATTTGGGAACAGACACAGGATGTGAGCCAATAGCAATGAGAAACCATAGACCGAGATGATGGGCATGCTGGGCCAAACAACACCTTTCATTCCTGTGTCTGATGTGGCTTTAATAAGCAATTACATGCATTTTTACTGCATCCATGTGTCTTAAAATCATAGTCTAATTTCACACTTGTCAAATCAATTCATCCTTTAACAACCACCTTAAATTGACCTTATTTCCTGGAAACATTGGTAATTATTGCATTTAGTAAGTGTGCTACTGTGAATGCTTTCAGATAGGCATCAAATAATCAACTACTTGATTGTATGCTTTTGAAGTTATGTGTGATCTCTTTTTACTATCATCATCCCCTCAAGGTCAGAGACAAGTTCCCAGCTTAGAAAATCTTAATAAATAGAAGAATTTTACTTGCCTTGACTTGACCAATTTAACATCTGTAAACAGTTTCCATAGATGCCCATTTTAGAGGACAACTAACAATATTTTGTGGAATTGAAGATTTTCATTTAATTGATCATCAGGAATATATACTTGATTATCAACATAAACTCTGGAAAACATTTTTTTTTTAACTTTGAATGAGTAGGATTTAGAAAGTAATTTTTAAAAATATTTTTCAATACCCATTCTCAATTTCATAAATTTACTGACATTGCCCTATCTTCAGGGAAAATATCAGGGCAGCTAGTCAATGACTGCTAGCTTTCAGGGCCATGAGTAATTCCATAGCAATTGTCTGAATGTTTGGAATAGCAGAGGATGGACAACAGATTTATTGCTGGGAAATATAATCTCTGTAATGGCCTTTGTCACATTTTGCAGCATATAAAACATTCCTGGGAGACAAATATGGCTCATTCAGTTTGCAGCTAGCTCTTTAGGGTCCATCCATCTTCACAGATGTGTCAGTAAAGACACTAAAGTCATGGTGGAATGTGTTCTTCAGGGAAGTTTCATTTACTCTTTAATGCAACAACCATTTATAAAATACAGCTGGAGAAAACAGTCATTTAGAAGAAACTCATCAGTGGCAATACCATCCTCTTCTGAAAGCCGGTACGTATGAACCAAGCCAAAGCTGATTTAGCATTTCAAAGATGTCCTTTCCTGATTATCCCCTTCCAGCACAGGACAGAAATCACAAAAGCTAATGTTATCTTTGCTGCCAATAATACAATGAATGATGTGCTCATACTAGAGGACTTTCCTCCGTGGGGTTATCCCACTTGGACCTTCAGTAAGCTAGGCTGACAGTGCAGCTCTTGATAACCATGTTTTCTATGTGTTGCACCATAATTATCTTCCTGGGAAACAGACATAATAAGAACATCTTGGTTAGAGGAATATAAATGTTTTCTCTTGTGTGTATATTTGTGTGTGTGTGTGTGTGTGTGTGTGTGTTCAATGCAAGGTCACTGTTTAGAGACAGAAAAAAGTCTCCTCTATTAAAAAAATAATAATGATTAGAGCATGGATGCCTATTTCTATTAAACAGCCAGGGGTGATTCTTTAACAAGAAATGACACATGTGGAGGGCTTTTCTCTGTCCTCTGTAATTAAATTTCATAAAAGCTAAAATAGGTGAAGTCACAGAAGAATGGGTATTTTGTCTTGTTCTCTGTGTGAAGGGCTTCCTTCAATGGGAAAACTGAGCTTATTGGAAAGTGTACTACAGCAATACTCTTTCAGTTATCACCTGCTTATCTTGCACATTATGAGTCTCAAGATTTTATACTACCTCCACTGGTATGCTCTTCCGCCTACCATTTTTTTTTTACCTTGTTCTCTTAAACCTTTCTTGTTTAATATCATTGACCTATTATTGTAATAGTAAAATAATTGATAAAATAATTCTAGGCCAAGTGTCAGTAGCTAGTTGTGACTTAGAACACTATAGATGACTTTCTGTAGTTTTGGCAAGTTCATCAAAACCTGCATACTATCACCCAAAAAGTGATTTAGTAAAAGTTTTTAGAAAATGATACAGATTTAAGAAAAGATACTATTTTGGCATTCTGTATATTATATGAAAGTCAAGAATAGCAAAAGTTTGGGATTAGCAGATGCATACTATTACATATAGAATGGATAAACAATAAGGTCCTAATGTATAGCACAGGGACCTATATTCAATATCCTGTGATAAACCATAATGGAAAAGAACATGAACAGAATGTATATATAAGTATAACTGAATAACTTTGCTGTACAGCAGAAATTAGCACAACATTGTAAATCAACTCTACTTCAATAAAATAAAATTTAATAAAAGAATAGCAAATGAAAGAATGGTTTACTATGTGTGAGGGATATTGACTAGAAGGTACACAACAAATTTTCTGGGGTATTGAAATTTTTCTGTAGCTGAGGTTGAATTATGGTCACATAGGTGTACGTATCGTGAATATTTATTGATTATACGTTTGTAAACCTTATTATGCTCTATGTAAATTTTTTTAAAAAGGTGAAATTAAAAAGCAGGGGTTATGGATCCATCCACATTTTTCTTTGGGCAGGGAGTATTAGTGTTTCTTCTTGCCTGAGTGCATGAATAGGTCCTATTCCTGTTTGGAATTAACCTGAGTACCTTATTGAGGGCTCAAATGTGAGACTTCTGTCTGAGACAGCTTCCCTCATTCACTGATGGTGAACACATTGGAATTCTTAAATCTCAAAAGGACTCTAATGTAAATGAATCCTTTGGATCATATCTCAAAAGTTAAAATCCCCCATCTGAGTTTTGGATGCTCTTGAATCCTTTGGGTGGCCAGTAGATAATGATATCTACTCTCTTTGAGCCAGTCTGCTATGGCCCTAAAAGAATGCCATTAAAATGCACATGTAACCCAATACAAGACACACTCCATGCCACTTATGAAGTAGACCATTGTGTGTGCCAGCATAGTATGTTAAAAGGCTTTTGTTTCTTGTTTCTTTGTTTTAAAAAGTTCTTTCTACCTGGATTCTTTTCTGAAAACTCAGTTCTTCAACTACATAGCCCCACATGTGTACAAACGCACATACACACCAAACACAAATACTTTCTTTTCTTGGTTTCTGGGTTCCTGGCATATTATTGCAAATAGAACTCATCTGGAATTGAGTCAGAAATGTACATTTTTAAAAAAAACAATTTTAACTCCATTTTAAAGAATGGTTGGGTTTTATGTGCAAATCTATTGGCAGTTACTAGGAAAGAAGTAACTTTGTAGCTTCAGGAGCTGACTCTCTACTCCCAGCTATCCCTTAGTAAATTTGCAGGCAGACCACATAGGCAAGATAGCATCCAAAAGAAGATAAGGAGAAGTCAGTGGGTCTCCATGCAATGGAAATATAATGAAGAATCTGACCTCCTTCCTTAATAATTCAGATTGTTTCCCCTTTTTTCCCTTTAAAAATTGTCATGGCTGAGCAGAATCTTTGGAGTTGCTCTCCAAACAAGAGTCTACCTTCTCCCTAGATTGCCAGATTTTCTGAATAAAGCACCTTTCCTTTCTACTGACACTTGCCTCTTGATTATTTGCTTTTGATCAGCAAGCAGCCAAACCTGAGTTCAGTAACAATATGATAAATCATTAATTCCATTTCCAGCCTTTCTCTCTTCTTAATAGAATGGGGGGGGGGTAAAAGTCCCAAGCTTCCTACTATGGTTTGTTCTTTCTGGTGACCAGCAAGAGCCAAACTTGAGCTATTTCATTAGAACAAGGATGCTCCTCTCACCTAGGAAACTATGAGGGTTTCAGGAGGTCTGTGCTAGGAATGGGAGTGGGCAGAGACCAATATTTATTTTCTAGTATATCACAGGACCTAAAAGTGCTAAATTCTTAATTCATGGGATTGAAAGAAGTGGGGATTAACAATGATGAAAGATAGAAAACATGGGTAGTCAATAGGACATGTACATGAGATATTCTACAGTTTTCTGATGCTAAGATTTAATTCTGGTGGGCAAAGGAGCATGTTGAATAAATAAGGAGTACAAAAAACTTTGCCTTGAAAAAATAGCCTGAAACCTTGAGAGGGTTAAGTGAATAATAAGTCTTAATTATGCAGTACATGAGTGTTTGGTATGAGATCCAGAAGAAGCTTAATGAAAATTTTCAAGATACTGAAAACTGAAAAAGCTACTGATACTGAAAAAGAAAGCAATAGAAAAAATTACTACTATCTACTATAAATCTACTTTAAGAAGACAAAGGGAAAACTCTCTAATTGAGAGCTTCAGATCTTAAGATGAAAGTCTAGATTAAACTTCAAAAAAAAAAAGGAGGGATGCATTCATATTTGACTGCTTAAAAAAATTAGTCAATTTCTATTTAATTCTGGATCAGATAGGGTAAGTGGGTCTGAAAACACAGATAGAGAGTTAGATAGATAATAATACATAGATACACAGATAGATAACAGAAGAGAAAATTTATTATTTTTTAATTTATTTTTAAATGTTTATTCATTTATTTATTTTGGCTGCACTGGATCTTAGTTGCAGCATGTGGGATCTTTCAGTTGCAGCATACGGACTTCTTAGTTGTGGCCTGGAGATTTCTCAGTTGCGGCATGCGAACTCTTAGTTGTGGCATGCGTGTGGGATTTAGTTCCCTGACTAGGGGTTTAACCCAGGCCCCCTGCATTGGGAGCACAGAGTCTTACCCACTGGACCCACAAGAAAGTTCCAGAAGAAACAATTTAAAAGTATGAATTTAAATGTCATTCAAAATAATTACTTGATTCAAAAACATTAAAATGTTTAAAGTTAAAAATATATATAAAAAAGGGGAAACGTACCTTTAAACCTCTGGGAACCATACTGTATAGCTGCATTAAACATGGGATAATTTGACAGGGAAGACCACTGATGAGTGTACAGAACTTGCAAGTATAATTTTGAGCACCCTGTTTAGATTACTGCATATTCTGCCTTGAGCTCATGTTCATCTGAGCAACTTGCAAAAAGGAAATAAGCACCAAATAATGGAAGATGAAATTTTCAATGTTTTAAAGGTTCATGGGGGACATTTTTAGGAAGGAAAGAACCATATTTGGATCTGGATACCAAAGCTGATAATAATACAAATTTCTAAATTTATGAATTCACAGAAGAAAGAAGCATTTAAAATTCAATTCCCTTAGAGAGGTGTTAATAAATCCTAATGAATTCCCTGTGAATGGAATACTGGCAAGTATTCTCCTTGCCTCTGCTTCCTTCCTTTCTGCCCACAACAGTAAGTCAGTCTCTGCTTTCGTCCTGGTCCACAGCAGCAATGTGGGTCTTGTAGATTGTATACTGATAATGTGGTGACCTAGTGTTTTCTGCTCCCATGTGCAAGATCTGGTAAGTTAAAGTCAAATGCATTGGACTTACTGCATTTTTCTATCTTGATCATGTGGATCTGTCATTGGAAAAGACCATTATCAACCACATCCTTCAAGGAAATAATCATTTCTCATGACAGCCATTACATATGATGATGAGATGTCCAAACTATCACAGAAAATAATCAATGATTAAGACATATTTATTATTTCTATGTTGCAGGTTACCTATAATTCAATGTAAGCAGTTACGAGTGCTGAGCTGGCTCATTTTCCTACACTGGAAGGAGGCCCAAGTGGTGAATTAATCCAGATTGTCTAAATGCGGCTCCTTTTTCTGAAAAAAAAAAAGGAACTAAATTTTTTGAATATAGGATCTTGGTGTTAAATTTGGAAACTTATTGCAAATTAGAGGGGACTGTATTTTGGGCTTATTTTATCACTGGGCATTTACTAATGAATGAAACTCTATAGTCGACTGTGTGGCTGTCAGGAGACACTTGTCTGTGAGTCTCTTGTATTCCAGCCTGTTTTCCGGTTATACCCCAAATTCAAGCCCAAAACTGCTCTTTGTCCAGGCCATCATTGTGTTTGTGAGAAGCAACCTTGAGGAATGAGGTAATGTCTCTCCGCAGAAAAGAACAAATTTACTAAAGAGCTACTACAAAGCAGTGGATTCCCCAGGCTCAGTGTTCTCCTGTAATAGAACCCACTTGTGTGTATAGGCATCTATCTAGATCAGTGGTTCTCAGCTGGGGGAATTCTGTTCCCCAGGGACATTTGGAAATGTCTGGAGACGTTTACTGTGGTAATGTTTGGAATATATATACATTTTATTTATATATATATATATATATATATATATATACACACACATGCACATACATACACATAGTGCAATATGTATACATACATATATGCATATATGTGTATGTGTGTGTATATACATATACATTCATCTATTATGTCTCATCTATGTCTATCTATCTATAGAGAGAGAGAGCAAAAGTGTATTGTATAAATGAATACTAGTAATGCCTGCTGCTCTTAAAATATGAAATATTTAGTGATCTGAATTTGATATCTTGGAACAGCAAGCCACCATGCATGTGCTGTGCCTGGCCACCAGTGACCCAGCCATTAGTACGTTCTTGAGGCAGAGACAGCACTTGCATTACAGTAAACAAAACAAATAAACAAAATTTTTTATTGATTCCCTGGATAGTTACTTCCTTAAGTTAGCAATAATCTTAATTCATTTGTTAGATTTTATTCATAAATAAGTGAGGAAAAGGCAATCCTTAAAGTTCTTGTGATGTTTAATGTTTTATGTCAATTAGAATGGGACACAGAGTTCTCAGATATTTGGTCAAACATTATTCTAGGTGTTCTGTGAAGGTTGTGATGGATAGGATTAACGTTTCTAACAGTAGACAAAGTAAAATGGATTGCCCTTCATAATGTGGGTGGGCTTCATCCAGTCAGATGAAGGCTTCAATACAGCAAAAGGCTGACCCTCATCCAAGTAAGAGAATTTTCCTGCCTGATGGTCTTTGTACTGGAATGTTGACTTTTCCTGGTTCTACAGCAGGTTCTGACCTTCAGACTGGAACTGGGAGACACACACACACAAAACACTTGGTTCTGTTTCTCTGGAGAACCTTGACTAATACAGTTCTTTATGCATTAAAAAAAAGTTATTTTTTTAAGGTATTGATATTTCCCTTTTACTCTATTCTGTCCTTTCCTTTACATTTTCCTTGATATCAGTACAAATCTCACAATATTTTTCCTGTTTATGTATAAAATATGAGACGAAATTGTGTCTTATTTACCAGTACATCTCCAAGGTTTATGATATCTGGTGCACATGTGCATTAATGTTTGTTACATTATGCCAGTATGAATGAATGTGTAATTAAAAATAAATTACTGCCTGGATTATAAATCTTAATTTATTCTAAAAACAGTTTAAATAATGCCTGTAGCAAGAACGATTATCTTCAATGGGTAAAGAAATTACTCCATTTAATTCTAAGCTGAAAAATATGAAATTAATCATATCAGCCAACATTTTGAGAAACATATTTTTGCTGCCTACTTTTCCAACAAACATAGTGGTCCACAGTGCTTTTTTTTTCTTTTTTTACTGCTTTCTGTACAAATTATATCATGAAAACTTAATGAGTAAATTCAACCATTTCCAGGATTACCTTGATTCTTTACAAGATTATCGTTTCAATGCTCTTACTCGTGGTGTCAATCTTTCCAAAATTTTACATTTAGGAGATGAATCAGATCTTTTTACTCTCTCAGTCAAAACCCATGAAGAATTTCTCATCATATTTAAGGGGAGAAAGATGGCCTACTCACCCTGCTTCCATTTTTCTCAAGCTTAGGTTTACATTGCCTGGATTGCTTTGATAGCATACCTATGCCCAGGACCTACCCAAGACCAAAAAATCAGACTCTCTGAGGAAAGGCCTGAGTATTCATTTTTTTATAGCTCCCCAGAGTTGAAAACCATTCTCCTACATGACCTGGCTCTGGCATGCCTTTGCAAACGACCCCCGTAACATTTTCTTTCTTGCTTACATAACTCTAGTCCCATTAACTTTTTGTGGTTCCTTAAATTAGCCAACCTTGCTTCCATCTCAGGAACTTTCACTTGGCATTTACTTGCTTTCCCAACATTGCTCATTTTCTCATTCTTCTCAAGAAAAATTCCCTTTGCATTCTGAGTCCCACTCTTATCATGTATTGGCATACTTTGTCACTCTTACATGTATGTATACCTGTGCTTCCATCTCTTTCTCCAGAAAACAGGGTTGATAAGGGCAGGATATTTTTCTGTCTTGTCCTTGATCTAACTTTAATGCGTAAAACTTTTAGTAAAATATAAACACTTTATCAATAATGCTAAATGGAAAAATATATCAATTAGAAGCACCAAACAAAAGATAGGCAGTAATATCAGAAAATGTCTAATGGCCTGATTTGTGCACTTTTCTGAGATAATAATCTACTTGGCAGCCAATACAGGGATCCCTAGAGTTCAGAAAATTTGGAACTGGGGCATTATACCAGGAACCAACTTTGTAAAGACATAGACTGCTTTCTGGTTTGATCTGATAGCTATACCAGCTTCTTATAAAGATAGTCTGTGGTATAAATATATTTAATATACAATCCAGTATCTTAGCATTACATTTCCTCCTCTATCAAGTTGAAAATGAGACTCACTTTCTTACCTCATGCTCACCTTTCATGGACAGCTGGGGTGGAAGTTTTAGAAATACTTTTCTTTTTGAAGATGTAGATTATAAGGGAAAAAATGTATCTGGTTTTGGAGTAACATGAACAAGAGACAGGATCTGACTTTACCACTTGCTACCATAATCCTTTGTTCAAATATACATGAATATTGCGATTGACATATAGTAGGTTTGGCTTATTAGAAGCATTACTAATAAGGAGGGAAGGAAGTATATAATTTTTCACCTGTTTGTATACCTCCTACAGGTAACTGTGGATCCCACCCCTGACACAGTCATCTTTGAGAATCTGCCTGCTCTCTGTTTCTTCCCCAAATGCCTGTATTCATTCAATCCTGTCACATATGATTAGTGTCAGATGGCATTGTGCATACCTGCACACTGATTAGCATTTCTGTGTTGATTTTCTAGCTATTCCTATTGCTAAGTTCTAGTAAATTAGAAGCAATGACACTGTCTGCCCAGTTCCAATTATATTTTTTACTACAGCACCCCCTTCTTTCAAATAGCTTTACTTTTACAGAGAGAACAATAAATGTTTCTTTGCTTTCTATTTCTATTCAACTGAATCACAAGAATTTTATGTAAGTAGAATGATCTTTGATGATGCTTCATAAAGGAGACACTGCATAACCCTGAGGTGTGTGCATTGTCTTCTATTACTTTGCATTAGGGATTTCAGCTCTGACATCTTCAGCCACTTTCCAGCAACATTAGACTACGTGCTTTAGGACACACTTTTCAGATATGTCACTCTTGACTAGACATAGTCATTGGCTATAGAACACCAGTTTCAAAAATAACTCCTCTGATTCAGTTTTATATCAGTCTGAGCTAAATATGAACCACAGATAAGCCTTTTATATAAACTGTTCCAAATTGAAGGGGCCTCAAAATCCCTTACTGTAACAGAAACTGACCCCTTTATAAAATAATTTTGCCCAACTACTTTCATAAAGCCCCTTGTTTGTCCTGCTAATTATTATTATTTGTCATGTCATGTCAGTGCAATGAATGTGTTTTGCCCACAACCTCTGAACTATTAAGTGAAACAGATTTCATTTCTTCAAAAATCGCATGACAGGGGCTTCCCTGGTGGCGCAGTGGTTGAGAGTCCGCCTGCCGATGCAGGCGACACGGGCTCGTGCCCCGGTCCGGGAAGATCCCACATGCCGTGGAGCGGCTAGGCCCGTGAGCCATGGCCACTGAGTCTGCGTGTCTGGAGCCTGTGCTCCGCAACGGGAGAGGCCACAACAGTGAGAGGCCCGCATACCGAGAAAAAATAAAAAAATAAAAAATAAATTAAAAATCTCATGACAGCACTCCTCCTCTAAAAATTCTTCTTTTACCCTAGGTTTGATGGGAAATTTCCTCATCGAAATTGACATGCTCTTAACAAGGGTCAACACTAGGCCACACTATGTTGAATCACACTTCTGTTTTTCCATGCATTTACCCTCTCTCAGACAAAAAGTGCCCTCATAATTTTGTCACATCATGTGCCCTCACTCCCTGAATGCCACCCCAACATTTAACTATCCTCTTCCATTCCGATTACTAGTTTTGAATTTGGCTGATAATCTAATGAATAAATCTTAGTTGTTATATTCACCAGAGACCTCCCATTTTCATCCTTCTACTGTCTTTGTAACTTGTGCATATCTCATTAAAAAAATTAGTAAGCCGAAATATAAATGGCAGTTCCAAGAGGCATATTAAAGAGTGAATATTGTCTAACAGAGAACCTCATACGGCCCCTCCCCTTCTACCACACATTAACTTTGTTACCCTTTCCTATTATCAATTTATTATATATATTATAATAATATTATATTATTTATATATTAATAAAGATAATACTGAACTTACCTGTAACAATAATTGAAATGGACAAAATAAATTATATATAGAAAACCACGCTATTACCTCAAAAGTACTCTTCAAATGTATGGGATTCTCAAGTGTTCTAACTGCTGTTTCTACTCTACTTAGAGCCTTATGTCACCACTCATATTATGCACTTTATTTTCTGACTGGGGTTAGGGCCTACTTCTCACACCAGATGGATAGGATAACTCCTGAAGGAGATTACCCTTCTCTCTGGATTGAAGCAGGGTCTAGCATTGTTCTGAATATAAAGGGTCAGGGCAAATCATATACTTCCTCTTAATTACAGAGGAAAGTATTTCTCACACCCACTTCCATCTCCATACAGCAGCAAAAATTGTCAAGTTTGCATATTACAGGTTTACAACCAAAATGCATTGTGACTGTCAGATCCAGAATTTAGCAAGCAATTATGCCTTCAGAAAAGCACACATGAAGGTCACAGAGTTCTGTGGAGTCTATGATACTACCAGAGCACTTTAAAATTGGGAGAAAATAACTCTAAAGTTGATATTCACTCCAGATACCAGTGATTTTGAAGAGAGTTAATGTGATGGAACAGAGTTGGAAGAAACCAGCCCAGTTGGTTGAATTTGAACTGCTGAGATATATATATATATATATATATATATATATATATATGTTTTAATTAATTCAATTTATCTTCCCCTAGTTCTTCTACAGTACCTTCCTTGCATCCTCCATAATCAAGGGGGTTTATCATGAAGAAGAAACATTTGCAAAGGCTGTTTTTTAAATTTTTTTATTATTATTATTTTTAACATCTTTATTGGAGTATAATTGCTTTACAAGGTTGTGTTAGTTTCTGCTGTATAACAAAGTGAATCAGCTATATGCATACATATATCCCCATATCCCCTCCCTCTTGCACCTCCCTCCCACCCTCCCTATCCCACCCCTCTAGGTGGTCAAAAAGCACTGAGCTGATCTCCCTGTGCTATGTGGCTGCTTACCACTAGCTATCTATTTTACCTTTGGTAGTGTATATAGTGTATATATGTCAGTGGTACTCTCACTTCATCCCAGCTAAACGTATCCCCTCTCCATGTCCTGAAGTCCATTCTCTACATCTGCATCTTTATTCCTGTCCTGCTCCTAGGTTCATCAGAACCTTTTTTTTTAGATTCCATATATATGTTTTAGCATACAGTATTTATCTTTTTCTTTCTGACTTACTTCACTCTGTATGACAGACTCTAGGTCCATCCACCTCACTACAAATAACTCAATTTCGTTTCTTTTTATGGCTGAGTAATATTCCATGTATATATGTGCCACATCTTCTTTATCCATTCATCTGTTGATGGACACTTAGGTTGCTTCCATGTCGTGGCTATTGTAAATAGAGCTGCAATGAACATTGTGGTACATGACTCTTTTTGAATTTTGGTTTTCTCAGGGTACATGTTCAGTACTGGGATTGCTGGGTCGTGTGGTAGTTCTATTTTTAGTTTTTTAAGGAACCTTCATACTGTTCTCCATAGTGGCTGTATCAATTTACATTCCCACCAACAGAGCAAGAGGGTTCCCTTTTCTCCACACCCTCTCCAGCATTTATTGTTCGCAGATTTTTGATGATGGCCATTCTAACCGGTGTGAGGTGATACCTCATTGTAGTTTTGATTTGCATTTCTCTAATAATTAGTGATATTGAACGTCTTTTCATGTGTTTGTTGGCAATCTGTATGACTTCTTTGGAGAAATGTCTATTTAGGACTTCTGCCCATTTTTGGATTGGGTTGTTTGTTTTTTTGATATTGAGCTGCATGAGCTGCTTGTATATTTTGGAGATTAATCCTTTGTCAGTTGCTTCGTTTGCAAATATTTTCTCCCATTCTGAGTGCTTTTTGTCTTTTTTATGGTTTCCTTTGCTGTGCAAAAGCTTAAGTTTCACTAGGTCCCACTTGTTAATTTTTGTTTTTATTTCCATTTCTCTAGGAGGTGGGTCAAAATGATCTTGCTGTGCTTTGTGTCATAGAGTGTTCTGCTTATGTTTTCCTCTAAGAGTTTTATAGTGTCTGGCCTATATATAGGTCTTTAATCCATTTTGAGTTTATTTTTGTGTATGGTGTTAGTAAGTAAAGGCTGTTTTTTGCCTTTGCCTAATGTAAAAAGAAATCACAAGGATTTCAACAGGGCAAACGGGGATATGAGAAGAATCAAGAAAAGCTTGGAGAAAGCAGTCCCCAGACTGCAGGATAACCTAGTGGCCAGAGAAGTAGTAGTCTTCTACTTACATGCTACAATTTGGCAGAGACTCCAAGGTTCATCTATCCCAAAAGACCTCACCTATTAGCTTAAAACTGTCCCAGAAACTCAAACAAAATTTACTCTGTTGGATTAAAGCACATAGTAAAATATAAATATAATTCCTGGAAGGTTTATTACAGCAATGCAGATTAAGTTAATACATTATATAAATTGAATGGACTTAGCATATTTGAAAAGTTTTACCGTTTCTTCATAAATGGAGAGAACATCAATACAATCTATAAAGCTAAATTTTAAGAAAGCAGATTTTGCTCACAATAAGAAAGACAAAGTCAAAGTCTGGAGTTATCTAATGACGGTGGGTGCATTGCTGCTTAGATAAGCAGTGGACTCTTTGTCATCACAAACACCTCGGCTGCAATGCATATTATAGAATAGCATTGTACAAAGGAAACAAAACGTGAATCAGAAGTGCAAGCCATATATGTAATTATAAGTTTTCTTATTTAAAAATAAGTATTCTCATTTAAAAATAACTTAGAAAGTAGGAATTAATTAAATAATGTATTGGATTAGACCTAATATATCCAAAATATTGTCATTCCAACATGTAATGAATATAAAAATGAGATTTTTACAATTTTGTGTTAAATTTTTGAAATTCCATGTGAACTTCAGTTTTCCTTGAAATATGGATTAGTCATATTTTAACAGTTACACATGCCTAGTGGCTACTGGCTAGGAGAGTGTAGTTATAGAGATTTCTCAGATACAGTAAAATATCCATCCTCTAAGTTACTTCCACTTTTAATATTTATTAATTCCATTTTTTAATGATCAAAACATATTAAATAGACTTCCAATTGCATAAAGCAACTGCAATGAGAATTCTCTTTGTCAGGCACAAGGAGAAGATGTTACATGGAGGGCAATGGTCACTTCAGGGAAGAAGGGCAACATAAATTAATATTTTCTGCCTCAGAACTTTGAATCAAAAAAACATATATATGTGAAACTTAAGCAAATTGATTAGACAAAGAAATGAAGTATTTAAATCCATATTTATTGGTTATTGTTTTTTTGCAGAGCATTATGGAGAAATCAAAGGCCATGTCCTCAAAGAGCATTTAATGATATATGGGGAAGCCAGATATATACTCACATAGAAAACTAACTGATATTAAACAGTGTGACATGAAAAGATGCTCAACATTGTTAACTTTCAGAGAAATGCAAATCAAAACTACAATGAGGTACCACCTCACACCAGTCAGAATAATCATCATTAAAAGGTCTACAAATAACAAATGCTAGAGAGGGTGTGGAGAAAAGGGAACTCTCCTACACTGTTGGTGGGAATGTAAATTGGTGCAGCCACTATGGAAAACACTATGGAGGCTCCTCAAAAAACTAAAAATAAAATTGCTATATGATCCAGCCATCCCACTCCTAGGTAAATATACAAACAAAACTATAATTCAAAAAGATACATGTGCCCTCTATGTTCATAGCAGCACTATTCACAATACCCAAGACATGGAAATAACCTAAATGTCCATGGACAGATGAATGGATAAAGAAGATGTGGTACATATATACAATGGAATACTACTCAGCCATAAAAAAGAGTAAAACAATGGCATCTGCAGCAACATGGATGGACCTAGAGATTATCATACAAAGTGAAGTAAGTCAGAAAGAGAAAGACAAATACCACATGATATCACTTATGCATGGAATCTAAAATATGACACAAATGAACTTGTCTATAAAACAGAGACAGATTCACAGACATAGAGAACAGACTTGTGGTTACCAAGAGGGTGTGGTGGGGGAGGGATGGATTGGGAGTTTGGAATTAGCAGATTCAAACTATTATATCTAGAATGGATAAGCAACAAGGTCCTACTGTTTAGCACAGGGAACTATATTAAATAACCAGTGATAAACCATGAGGGAAAAGAATATGAAAAAGTATATATATATATATATATATATATATGAATCACTTTGCTTTACAGCTGAAATTAACACAATATTGTAAATCAACTATACTTCAATAAAATTTTTCAAAAACTGTGATCTTACTCTTTCTTTTTCTTTTTTTTTTTTCTTTTTGGGGTATGTGGACCTCTCACTGTTGTGGCCTCTCCTGTTACAGAGCACAGGCATCGGATGCGCAGGTTCAGTGGCCATGGCTCATGGGCCCAGCCACTCCGCGGCATGTGGGATCTTCCTGGACTGGGGCACAAACCCATGTCCCTGCATCAGCAGGTGGACTCTCAACAACTGTGCCACCAGGGAAGCCCGATCTTACTCTTGATTCTCCTTTATTCATACCTTACATGCAATTTACCATCAAATCTGATTGGCTCTACTTTTAGATATCCCCAAAACCTGACCTCATTCACCAGCTAATGCTGCTACCACTCTGGCCCAATATATCTTTATCTTACACATTGATAATTGCAAGTCTCCCAACTAGGTCCCCTTCTGTCCTTCTCTCCTTGTAGTCTCTTCCCAACAGAGTGGGATCCTTTTAAAACATGATTCAAATTATATCACTCTTCTGTTTAAAATTATTTTGTTTTCCCATTTCACTCAAAGTAAACATGTATATCTGTGTTCTGATCTAAAAAATCCCTCACATGATCTGCCTCCGTCTCACTCCCTGAAACTGACTCTCTGAATTTATACACTTTATTCTCTTACTTAATCACTTTGAACACTGGTATTCTTGTTGTTTCTCAAAAATTCCACGTATGGCTCAACTACAGGATTTTGAACTTGATGTTTCCTCTATGCTCTATGCTGTTCCCCAAGCTATCCACATAACAAGCCCACTAACATCATTCTCACGTTCTCAGTGAATCTCTCTCTGCTCAACACATTTTAAAAAATTTACCTTCCTTCTTGATACCTCCAATTCTCTTTTAGTGTCTAATTATTTTCTCCTTAGCAGGTATCCCTATCTAACATACCATAATAAATATTTACTTATTTATCATGTGTATTGTTTGCCTGTGTCATTGAAATACAAGCTCCAAAAAAGAAGATTTTTTTTTTAACTTTTTGTGCTCTGCTATATTCCCAATGCATAAAACAGTGTTTGATACATAATAGGCATTTAATAAATGTATTCAAATGAATGAATGGATGTTGCAGGGGGAAACAAAGTATGCACATATCTTGTCTGACAATAATAGATTATAGATAAAAAGTAATGAGTAAGGGGTATAGCTAATTATTTCTCTAGGAACTCAAAAGGTAGATTTCTCTGAAGCTGAGTAGACAGAGGAGGTTTCTTGGAGATAACAGAGTGCCTGGAGGAAACTGAGGGGCAGAAGAAGAAGGCAGACATCCCTAAGAAGAGGAAACAGGGAGCAAAAGTGGTATATAAAATAAATATAGTGCAGATATTATTTTTACAAGTCACAAACACTGATGAAAAACAAAACTAAGTTTAAAAAAATTATACTATAGCACAGAATAAGTTATATCTCAATCACTTTTACTACCTGATGACAGGTAGATTAATCTTGGGTACTGTTGATCAAGACCAGCAAGGGGAGACATATTCCACACCAACATTCCAGTTTAGGTAAGCTTCAGAGCTAGAATAAACTTAAGAGAGAGGGAGTGAGGGTGAAAATTATCTGAAAAGATTTGAGTTTTAAGCCAGAAATGGTTGCAATCAATGAATCTTAACAAGGTCATGTGGAATTTACAAGGTATAACCTATCTCTCTGTCTGTCTGTCTGTTTGGCTATATCTATCTATCTATTTATCTTTCTATCATCTATCCATTTGCCTATAGCTGGAACATATTCATACAGGCCTTCAATATCTAACTTTGGAAATAAACATTTTTGCACAGGGAAATGTGCAAAAGAACCTCAGCCACTTGTCCCATATACCAGAAAAAGGAAAGCAGAATGTAGTAGTCAAGGGCTTGCATGTATCATAAAGCCCATGTGTATATAAATGAGTTGAATGAAGATGCCTTTGTATATTGGTCCTATGTTGTTTACTTCTCCACAGCTGACTGGGAAAACTAAAAATTTTATACCTCTATTTGCTTTAAAAATAGCTCCAATAAGCATATTGGTGCCTGCTTGCTTTGGATCATCCACAAAACAGCACCCAATATCTGCTAGCCGTAAATAATACAAACCTTGGGGCTATAAAAGACCCCAGGCCACTGCAGCCTTTCTGAGTCCTCCGACCCCCCTCCCCATTTTGCTGCTGAGTGCCATCACTTAGAAATTTACCCTCTAATAAACCTCTCCCTCAGGAGTTCTCTAGCCTTCTTTGCTTCCTGGTGTAATAAGGAAGAAAATATCTGACTCCATATTAGAGCTGGTCCTTTTGCTTTAACCTTTGTGCTCTGCTGCCTGTGCTGAGTCATGCTGGCTCTGCATCTTTTGTAAGACAATGTTGCCTATAGCCTGAAATATAGAGGTTAACCTATTCTCAAGGCTATGACCTTTAGGAGTCCATTCATATAAAAAGTTTCAGAACAGAGAATAACATGTGTCTTGTTGGAGGTTTACAGGAACTTTGTGACCTGGTCTAAATGGACAGCTACAAGAGCAAAGGATTATTTTTTTAATTTTTATTTATTTATTTGTTTTGCAGTACGCGGGCCTCTCACTGTAGTGGCCTCTCTCATTGCAGAGCACAGGCTCCAGACCCACAGGCTCAGCGGCCATGGCTCACGGGCCCAGCCGCTCTGCGGCATGTGGGATCTTCCCGGACCGGGGCATGAACCCGTGTCCCCTGCATCGGCAGGTGGACTCTCAACCACTGCACCACCAGGGAAGCCCAAACAAAGGATTCTTACACCAGGAAGTTTTCACCCCTCCCTCACCTTTCCTTTAAAACTGCTTTGCTAAAACTCTTTGGAGAGTTTGGGGTTTTTCTGGGCATGAGCCACCTGTCTCCTTACATAGTCCTCTAACAAACCTTTCTCTGCTCCAAACTCCAATGTTTCAGTATTGTTTGGCCTCATTATGTGTCTGACACATGAACTTGCATTTGGTAACACTGGGTTGTCTCTGGAAGGTCTTATGATGTGAGGGACCTCCACTTGCATGCAATCCCGTCAAAGTCCACCCAAACAAAGCCCATTGTTTAGTACTACCACTACATGGTCATATATTTTTCCTTGATCAGCCCTCATATCCTTCATCTTGCTACACAAAAGAATATCAGACTATTTGCTAATAGGCATTAGATGGCTTTCAGGACAAGGAAGCTTATTCTGCTCTTGTTTTATTCCGACCTACTCTTCATATATTTATGAAATGTAGGAAGAAGAAATGCATCCTGTCTTCTTTCTGTTCCTCCCATTTCTTCATCTTTCCAAGTAATTTCTTCTGCTCTAAGATATAGATAGTAATATTTTATTATTTAAATTTATTTTATTTTTCTTTTCTCTTAAGGGAGCAAAAATGTGATCCCTATATGCAATTAATATAAAGTGGCAAAGACAGACCAAATTTTCTTCCAACCCATTTCCTCTGTTTCAGGAACATGCATAAGGTTTATGCATAGAATAAACATTAACCCTCAAGAGGTAAAATTATTAGTTTTTTTTCAGGAAAATTGTAGTTTATTTATGAAAAACATATGTGTTCTTTCTTATAAGTGTGTTCTCAAGTTAGAATTTTAACAATAAAATGTCATTTTCCCGTGGGGAGAAATATTCACAGAATCTCACCAATTAAAGAGACATTGGATACTACAAATGAAGAAAGTGAGTCTTATAGGGTTTGTGTGGTTCCTTTTTTTCTTCCTATTGCTCTATATCTTTTTTTCTTCCAGTTTTGTTGAAATATACTTGACAAACAGCACTCTATAGTTTAAGTTTACAACATAATTATCTTATTTACATACATCATCAAATAATTTCCACAATAAATTTAATGAACATTCGTCATCTCGTATACATACAAGATTAAAGAAACAGAAAAAAAATTTGTGATGAGAACTCCTAGGATTTACTTTTTTGACAACTTTCATATATAACACATAGCAGTGCTAATTATAGTTATTATGTTATGAATTGCTTCCCTAGTTCTTGTTTATCTTGTAACTGGAAGTTTGTAGTAACTTTTGATTGCCTTCATCTAATTCTCTAGACCCCCTGCCTATAAGAGGTAAAATTACTAAAGCAAAACAAAAACAAAAAAAACTAATGTATTCTGTCTTCAAGCACACACTGTGTTTACAATATAGATTATCAAGTTTCCTTTCTCCCTTTTTTACCTCTAGCCCTTCTCTCTTTTGTTAAGCTTGTTTTGTGGTTTCTCTGAGAGTCCCTGTTACCCTATCTGGTCTCATTTCTCTATCCTTTTCATCAAGGATATTAATCTTGAGATATATAATGAACTCTATCATCTGTCTTTGTACCTCAAGCTTCCCTCTAGGGCTATGCTCTGTTCTTTATTCGTTTCTGCTCATCACTCTGATTCCATTGATTATAGTTTTTTCTTTTGACCTTATTCTTTGACCATATCTATAGGATCACTCAACTCTGCACATGAGAGATAATCAAAGTAGCAACAGTGAGCCAGCTATATATTTTCACCCATTAAAAAAAGGACATTCTGGATAATAAAAATATCTTTTGTCAATATATGTTTCATTTAGAAAAAATGGAATATTATTCAATTTGTTTGAAGTGAGTTATCAAGCTACAAAAAAGATATGGTGGAATGTTAAATGCCTATTTCTAAATTAAACAAGGCCTTATCAAAAGCTATATACTCTGATTTTCAAAAATATCACATTTTGGAAAAGGTAAAATCATAGAGACAGTAAACAGATCAGTGGTTGTTAGTGATTCAGGGAGTGGAGGGAATGGACAAATAGGTGATTTTTAGGAAACTGAATCTCTTCTTCATGAAAATTTAATTATAGATATTAAATATCTAATGGTAGAGATTATACACTTGTCAAAACCCATAGAGCTGTACACTACAAAAGTGAATCTTAAGGTAAACTATAGACTATAGTTAATAATAATATATTAATATTAGCTCACTAATGTTAACAAATGTACCTCAAAGGAAAGGTCAGTGGGGGGGGCGGGCAGTGTTGAGGAGGTGTATGGAATTCTGTAAATTTAAAACTATACTAAAAATGATAAAGTCTAGTAATTATTTTTAGAAAGAAAATAAATATACAGTTTGATGTACTCAGGGATTAGAGGCTGAGAAATATTTCCAGTAACAATAAGTTTAAAGGCTTACAATTGCCATAGTTTGCATGTTTACTGCTAATGCAATTTTAGCAATTGTAAATTGACTCTTGTCATAAATGTTCCTCACATTGTAAAATAAATCCCACAGTTTTGTGGATGCCAAAAATGGCTTTTAAACATGTAAATAGGCTCTATTACATCACAGTATAAATCCCATATGATTTTGTTGGCATAATAAATCAAGTGGTGCATTATTAGGAAATATTGGAATATTGTTTGTTGTTGTGCATTTAGAAACCTCCTTAAGGAGAGAGGTAAAACTAGGGAAATTAATTTAGTCACTGCCAATGATGGACAGTCTTTCACCCTGTTAACTGCAGTGGGAACTAATGCTGTTGATAGGCAAATATAACAGCTTCATCAGTACATCTTCTTTATCTTTTCCATTAAAATGCAATAGTTGGGGTTTCCCTGGTGGCACACTGGTTGAGAGTCTGCCTGCCGATGCTGGGACACGGGTTCGTGCCCCGGTCCGGGAAGATCCCACATGCCGTGGAGCGGCTAGGCCCATGAGCCATGGCCGCTGAGCCTGCGCATCAGGAGTCTGTGCTCCGCAACAGGAGAGGCCACAACAGTGAGAGGCCCGTGTACCACTAAAAACAAAACAAAACAAAAAAAATACAATAGTTGTCTCTGTGCTCAGAAATTAATATATTTAAAAAATTAATGTCTTTTCCATTCTTAGAATCTTTTAGTTGTTTTCAATTTCATTAAGATAAAGTGCAAAATCCTCACAAAGGTATACCAACCTTGGAAGAGTATATGTCTTATTTTCCTTTCAACTTTCTTTCATAATACTCCCCATACACCTGGAAATCTTTGTTCCAGCCACATTTCTTGAAATTTGCATACTATACTTATCTCAGGTACTGTGTGCATTATAGCAGCCTCTGACTGGAGTATTCTTCCTATCTAACACATATTTTGCTTAACTACACTATACTCTCTTTTCAGATACTATATTAAACACTGGCTTTATTTTTTCATTGTTATCCCCTCATACATTTGCTTATCATCATGTTCTCCAACTACAATATAAGCTCCATTAGAGCAAGATTTAATGTTTGACACACTGCTTTATCTTTAAAACTTAGAACAGTTCCTGACACAAAGTAGTGGTTAATTAGGTGCTTGTTCAATGAATAAATGAGTGAATGAATGAATGAAAAATAACTCTTAAGGTAAATTTTGCTTGATATCATTGGATTAAGTTAGATCCTCTGATAAAAGTTTATGTAGCATGCTCAGCAGGAAGCCGTGGGCTGGCACCAGCTCCTTTCCAAAGCAGTTCCAGCCCTGAACACACCAGCATACACACAAAAGTCACTTATGTGTCTAACAGTCAGTCATGCTACAGCCATCCCCATCCATCAGCATGCCTACAGCAGTCACAGACAATTTTCATCTATAACAAGGGCAGACGCCAGCCCTGCTCATCAGTATGTCCATAACAGTCATGTCCAGGCCTTAGAGCCTGCCTCCTTGGGGCTCAACCTTGCCCACCAGCATGTTTGTAGCAATCACAGTCCAACCACAATAGAAGGGAGTACAAAACCCACATGGGGAATATCCCTGGAGCAGTTGGCCCTAGTGAAAAGGGGTGATTATGACACTGGGCTCCACAGGATACCTTCTACAAGACCACTCTTTCAAGACTGTGAGATGTAGCTGATACACCTAGCATATAAAAAAATTAAACAAAAAAAGAACAAGAACAAAAACAAGCAAACAAACAAACAAACAAAAAAAAACACAGGGAGTTGGGCAAAATGAGGAGACAGAAGAATAACTTCCCAGTGAAAGCACAAGACAAAACCAAAGGGGGAAAAAAAGAAAAAAAAAAAACAAACAATAGAATGAAAATAAGCAATTTACCAGACAAAGAGTTCAAAGTAATAGTAATAAATAGTAATAAAGATGCTCTCTAAACTTGGGAGAAAAGTGAATGAACTCAGAGAAAACATCAACAAAGAGACAGGTAATATAAAAAAGAACCAATCAGAAGTGAAGAATATAATAACTGAAGTGAAAAATACACTAGACAAAATTAACAGCTGGTTAGAGGATGTAGAACAGATAAGCAATCTGGAAGACAGGGCAGTTGAGATCACCCAATTGGAACAGCAAAAAGATAAAAGAACTTAAAAAATGAGAATAGTTTAATGGGCCTATGGGACAACATCTTGCATACTACCATTCTATTTATAGGGCCCCCAGAACAGGAGAGAGATAAGAAAGAGAAAAGGACAAAAAAACTATTTGAATAAATAATGGCTGAAAATGTCTCTGACCTGTTGAAGGAAACAGATATACAGGTCCAGGAAGCAAAGAGAGTTCCAAATTCTCTTTGATGAAGCCAAAGAGATCCACATCAAGATAGATTATAATTAAAACTTCAAAGCAAAGAATCTTAAAAACAGCAAGAGAGTAACAGCTGGTTACTTACTAGAGAATCCCCTTAACATTATGAACTAAATTTTTAGCAGAAATTTTACAAGCCACAAGGGATTGGACTAATCTCTTTAAAGTACTGAAAGGAAAAAAATAGTTACAACCAAGAATACTCTACTTGGCAAGAATTATCAGTCAACATTGAAGGAGAAATAAAGAGTTTCATAGAAAAACTAAAGGAGTTCATCACCTCTAAACCTGACTTACAAGAAATGTTAAAGGGGCTTCTTTAATGGAAAAGAAAAGGCCATAACTAGAAATAAGAAAGTTATGAATGAAAATACACATTGATAAAGGCTAATGTATAGTAAAGGTAGTGGATCAACCACCAACCACCTATAAAGCTGGTGTGAAGATTAAAAGAAAAAAATAATAAAATTATTTATATATAAAATAATAAGTTAAGCAGTACACAAATTAGAAAGATATAAAATATGATGTCAAAAGTGTAAAACATGGGGAGGTAATGAAAATGTACTGATTTTAGAATGTGCTCAAATTTAAGCAACCATCAACTTAAAACACACTGCTATATAAATAGATTGTTATGTATGAACCTAATGGTAACCACAAACCATAAACCTATAACAGATACATAAATAAGAAGAAAAAGGAATATAAACATAGCACTAAAGAAAGTCATCAAAGCACAAGAGAAGCTAACAAGAGAAAGAAAGAAATAGAGAAGAATTACAAAAGCAACCAGGAAACAACTAACAAAATTACAATAAAAATAAGTTTATCAATATTTACTTTATATGTAAATGAACTAAATGCTTTAATCAAAAGACATAGGGTGGTTGAATGGGTAAAAGCAAGAGTCATATATATACTGCTTACAAGTATATACTGCTCACTTCATATCTAAAGAAACACACAGACTGAAAGTGGTGGAATGGATAGAGATATTCCATGCAAAAGAACAGCAAAAGGAAAGCTGGGTTAGCAATACTTTATCAGACAAAATAAACTTTAAAACAAATAATGTAACAAGAAACCAGGAAATACATTATATAATGATAAAGTGATCAATCAAACAAGAGGATATAACACTTGTAAATACCTATGTACCCAACCACGTAAATACATAAAGCAAATATTGATGGCCATAAAGGGAGGTAATGACAGTAAGCCACCAAAAAAGTCTAAATAAATTTTAAAAGATTGAAATCACATCAAATATCTTTTCCAACCACAAAGTTATGAAACTATAAATCAATGATAAGAATTGGAAAATTCATGAACATGTGGAAAATTCATGAACATGCTACTACACAACCAATGGATCAAGGAAGAAATCAAAGAAGAAATAAAAAATACTGTGAGACAACAAAAATGGTAACACAACAATCCAAAAGCTATGGGACATAACAAAAAGAGTTCTAAAGGGGAAGTTTATAGCAATACAGGCCTAACTCATGAAACAAGATCTAACCTTAACCAAAATGAACTAGAAAAATAATAAAAAAACAAAGCCCAAAGTTAGTAGAAGGAAGGAAATAATGAAGATCAGATTGGAAATGAATAAAATAGAGACAAAAAACATAGAAAAGATAAATAGAAATAGGAGTTGGTTTTCTGAAAAGATAAACAAAGTTGATAAAGCTTTAGCCAGAATCACCCAGAAAAGAATGGAAGAAGGCCCAAATAAATAAAATCAAAAATGAAAGAAGAGAATTTACAACAGATGCTACAATTATACAAAAGATCATGAGCAATTGCTACAAAAAATGTATATGTCAACATATTGGACAATCTAGAAGAAATCAATAAATTCTAAGAGCCATTAAAATCTTCCATGTTTGAATAATAAATGAAAGAAAATCTGAAGAGATTGATAACAAGTGATGAAATTTAGAAAGTAGTTTAAAAATTCCCAGAAAAATGTTCAGGATCAGATGGATTCACTGGTGCCTTCTACCACATTTAAAAAAGATTTAATAATGATCCTTCTCAAACTTTTCAAAAAATTGACATAGAAAGAATGCATCCAAATGTATTCTATGAGTCCTACATTACTCTGATACCAAAACCAAATAAAGACACTACAAAAAAATGACAGGCCAAGATTCTTGATGAACATAGATGCAACATTTTCCAACAAAATATTAGGAAACTGAATCCAACAATGCATTAAAAGGACCATACTCCATGATCAAGTGGAATTTATTCCAGGGACACAAGTACAGTTCAATTTCCACAAATCAATCAATTCAATCAAACAAAGGATAAAAATCAAATGATCATATCAATAGGTATAAAAATGCATTTGACAAAATTCAACTTCCATTTACAATAAAACTCTGAACAAAGTGGTTGTAGAGGGAACATACATCAACATGATAAAGGCCATTCATGGCAAGCCCACAGCTAACATAATACTCAATGCAAAATGACTTGAAAATTTCGTCTAGGATCAGGAACAAGACAAGGACACCTGCTCTAGCCATGTTAATTCAATATAGTTTTGTAAGTCCTAGCCACAGCAATCAGACCAAAGGAAAAAGAAAGATAAAAGTCATCCTAAGTGGAAACAAATGTGTAAAACTGTCACTATTTGCAGATGACGTATGTAGAAAACACTAAAGACACGACCAAAAAGCTATAGAATTAGAATAAACGGGTGCAGTAAAGTTGCAGGTTGGAAAATCCATATACAGATATCTGTTGCATTTCTATGCACTAAAAATGAACTATCATAAAGAGAAATGAAGAAAAAAATCCAAATTACAATTGCATCAAAAAAAAAAATATATATATATACACCTAGGAGTAAATTTAACCAAGGAGATAAAAGTTCTGTACTCTGGGGGCTTCCCTGGTGGCGCGGCGGTTGAGAGTCCGCCTGCCGATGCAGGGGACGCGGGTTTGTGCCCCGGACCGGGAGGATCCCACGTGCCGCGGAGCGGCTGGGCCTGTGAGCCATGGCCGCTGGGCCTGCGCGTCCGGAGCCTGTGCTCCGCATTGGGAGACGCCACAGCGGTGAGAGGCCCACGTACCGCCAAAAAAAAAAAAAAAAAAAAAAAAGTTCTGTACTCTGAAAGCTGAAATACATTTAAGAAATAAATTGAAGAAAACACAAACAAATAGGAAGATGCACAGTGCTCAAGGATTGGATGGATTAATATTGTTAATATATCCATACTACCCAAAGAAACCTAAAGATTCAATGTAATCCCTATCTAAATACCTGTGGCACTTGTCACAGAACTAGAACAAATAACCCTAAAGTTTGTATAGAACCACAAAAACCCTGAATAGTAAAAGCAATGTTAAGAAAGAAGAACAAAGCTGGAGGTAATACACTCCTTGATTTCAAACTATACTGCAAAGCTACAGTAATCACAATAGTATGGTACAGGCACAAAAACAGAAACATAGATCAGTGGAACACAATGGAGACCCCAGGAATAAACTGACATTTATATGGTTAATTAATTTACAACCTAGAAACAAGAATATATAATGTGGAAAGCACACTATCTCCAATAAATGGTGTTGGGAGAACAGGACAGCTAGACACAAAGAATTTTCATGAACCATAAACAAAAGTAAACTCAAAATTATTTAAAGATTAAGGAATGCAAGGATTCTTCAATATATGCAAATCAATCAGTGTGAAAAACCACAATAACAAATTGAAGGAGAAAAACCATATGATCATCTCAATAGATACAGAAAAAGCTTTCAACACCCATTTATGATAAAAACCCTCCAGAAAGTAGACATAGAGGGAACTTACCTCAACATAATAAAAGCCATATATGACAAACCCACAGCCAACATCATTCTCAATGGTAAAAAACTGAAACCATTTCCTCTAAGATCAGGAACAAGACAAGGTTGCCCACTCTCACCACTATTATTTAACATAGCTTTGGAAGTTTTAGCCACAGCAATCAGAGAAGAAACAGAAATAAAATGAATCTAAATCGGAAAAGAAGAAGTAAAGCTGTCACTGTTTGCAGATGACATGATACTATACAGAGAATCCAAAAGATGCTACCAGAAAAGTACTACAACTAATTAATGAATTTGGTAAAATAGCAGGATACAAAATTAATGCACAGAAATCTCTGGCATTCCTATACACTAATGATGAAAAGTCTGAAAGAGAAATTAAGGAAACACTCCCATTTATCATTTCCACAAGAGCAATAAAATAGGAATAAACCCACCTAAGGAGACAAAAGACCTGTATGCAGAAAACTATAAGACACTGATGAAAGAAATTAAAGATGATACAAACAGATGGAGAGATACACCATGTTCTTGGATTGGAAGAATCAATATTGTGAAAATGACTATACTACCCAAAGCAATCTACAGATTCAATGCAATCCCTGTCAAACTATGAATGACATTTTTCACAGAACAAGAGCAAAATATTTCACAATTTGTATGGAAACACAGAAGACCCCAAACAGCCAAAGCAATCTTGAGAAAGAAAAACAGAGCTGAAGGAATAGGGCTCCTGGACTTCAGATTATAATACAAAGCTACAGTAATCAAGACAGTATTGTACTGACACAGAAACAGAAATAGAGGTCAATGGAACAGGATAGAAAGCCCAGAGATAAATCCATGCACATATGGTCACCTTATCTTTGATAAAGGAGGCAAGAATATACAATGGAGAAAAGACAGACTCTTCAATAAGTGATGTTGGGAAAACTGGACAGCTACATGGAAAAGAATGAAATTAGAACACTTCCTAACACCATACACAAAAATAAACTCAAAATGGTTTAAAGACCTAAATGTAAGGCCAGACACTTTAAAACTCTTAGAGGAAAACATAGGCAGAACACTGTATGACATAAATCACAGCAACACCGTTTTTAACCCACCTCTTAAGGAAATGGAAATAAAAACAAAAATAAACAAATGGGACCTAATGAAACTTAAAAGTTTTTAAACAGCAAAGGAAACCATAAACAAGACCAAAAGACAACCCTCAGAATGAGAGAAAATATTTGCAAATGAAGCACCTGACAAAGGATTAATCTCCAAAATATATAAACAGCTCATGCAGCTCAATATCAAAAAAAACCAACAACCCAATCCAAAAATGGGCAGAAGACCTAAATAGAAATTTCTCCAAAGAAGATATGCAGATTGCCAACAGATACATGAAAGGATGCTTAACATCACTAATCACTAGAGAAATGCAAATCAAAACTACAATGAGGTATCACCTCTCACCAGTCAGAGTGGCCATCATCAAAAATCTAGAAACAATAAATGCTGGAGAGAGTGTGGAGAAAAGTGAACCCTCTTGCACTGTTGGTTGGAATACAGCCACTATGGAGAACAGTATGGAGGTTCCTTATAAAACTAAAAATAGTACTACCATTCGACCCAGCAATCCCAGTACTGGGCATATACCCTGAGAAAACCATAATTCAAAAAGAGTCATGTACCACAAAGTTCACTGCATCTCTATTTACAATAGCCAGGATATGGAGGCAACCTAAGTGTCCATTGACAGATGAATGGATAAAGAAGATGTGGAACATATATACATGGAATATTCCTCAGCCATAAAAAGAAATGAAACTGAGTTATTTGTAGCAATGTGGGTGGACCTAGATTCTGTCATACAGAGTGAAGTAAGTCAGAAAGAGAAAAACAAATACCATAGGCTAACACATATACATGGAATCTAAAAAAAAAAAAAAAATGGTTCTGAAGAACCTATGGTCAGGACAGGAATAAAGACACAGATGTAGAGAGTGGACTTCAGGACACAGGGAGTGGGTGGGTTAGCTGGGACACAGTGTGGGAGTGGCATGGACATATATACACTACCAAATGTAAACTAGATAGCTAGTGTGAAGGAGCTGCATAGCACAGGGAGATCAGCTTGGTGCTTTGTGTCCACTTAGAGGGGTTGGATAGGGAGGGTGGGAGGGAGATGCAAGAGGGAGGATATATGTATATGTATAGCTGATTCACTTTGTTATAAAGCAGAAACTAACACACCACGGTAAAGCAATTATACTCCAATAAAGATGTTAAAAAAATTATTTAAAGATTTAAATGTGGACTTCCCTGGTGGTGTAGTGGTTAAGAATCTTCCTCCCAATATAGGGCACACAGGTTTGATACCTGGTCTGGGAAGATCCCACATGACACAGAGCAACTAAGTCTGTGCACCACATCTACTGAACCTGCGTTCTAGAGCTTGCACACCTCAACTACTGAAGCCTTTGTACCCTATGGCCTGCGTGCTGCAACTACTGAAGCCCGTGTGCCTAGAGACTGTGCTCCACCACAAGGGAAGACACTGCAATGGGAAGCCTGCACACCACAATGAAGAATGACCCCCTCTTACCACAACTAGAGAAGGCCCACACATAGCAACAAAGACCCAATGCAGCCAAAAATAAAAATTAAAAAAAACAAAAAGACTTAAGTGTAAGACCTGTAGCCATAAAACTCCTAGAAGAAAATGTAGTGTGTTAACTCTTTAACATTGATTTTAGAAATAATTTGATCTGTCTCCTCAGGCAAGGGAAACAAAAGCAAAAATAAACAAATGGAACAATGTCAAACTAAATAGCTTTCCACAGTGAGGGAAACTATCAAAGAAATGAAAAGCAGCCTACTGGAAGAAGATATTTGCAAATGATATTCAATAAGAAATTAATATATAAAAGATATAAGGAACTCACACAACTCAATATGAACACAACAAACAATCCAATTAAAACATGGAAAGAGGACATGAATAGACATTTTTCAGAGAAAGACATACAAATGGACAACAGGCACAAGAAAAGATGTTCAACATCACAAATCATCAGGGAAATGCATATCAAAACTAAAATGAGATATCACCTCAAATTTGTCAGAAAGACTATTATCAAAACAAAAACATAAAACAAGTGATGCTGAGGACGTAAAGGAAAAGGAACCCTCATGCACTGTTTATAGAATGTACTGGTGGAACTACTGTGAAAAACAGTATGGAGATTCCTTATTAAACTAAAAATAGAACTACCATACATTCCAGCAATTACACTTCTGAGTATTTATCTGAAGAAAATAAAAACACTAATTTGAAACAGTATATGCACCCCTATATTCTTTACAGCAATATTTATAATAGCCAAGATGTGGAAGCAACCTAAGTGTCTATCATAAGATTGATGGATAAAAAAGAAGTGATATATATATATATATATAGTATGTGTATATGTATATATATATATATATAAAATAAGTCTGATATAGAAAGAGAAATATCATATGATTTCTCTTATATGTGGAATCTAAAAAACAAAACATATGAACAAAGAAAATAAAACAGAAAGAGACTCACAGACTCAGTGATAGAGAGAACAAACTGGTGATCACCAGAGTAGAGGACATGGTAAAGTAAATGATGATTATCAAAAGGTACAAATTTCCAGTTACAAAATAATTAAGTCATGGTGATGTAGTACAGTATAGTGAATACAGTCAATTATATTGCAATAACTTTGTATGGTGTCAAATTGCTACTAGGCTTCTTGTGGTGATCAATTCTTAATATAACTGTTAAATCACTGTCTTGTACACCTGAAACTAAAACCATATTTTATATCACCTATACTTTAATTTAAAAAATAAATTCACATAGCATGCTATTACTACTCCTCATCTCCTCCTGGATTGTGTATTTCTACTGCTAAAAAATATACTACAGTTCCTTTATGTAATTAAGCATCAATAGAATTTAAGTAACAGCTTAAGTAATAGAAATATGTAAACATCTTTTTATATACACAAAATCCCTCACTAATTTATAACCATTAAATTTTTATTCTTAGCTGATAAAAAAGTAGCATTATTTCTAGGTCTATACAGTGTATTTTAACAACTTTTCAGAAGATGAATGTTCTCCGCCACATTTTTGTCAAGTTTATTTCTCATCATGAATCATGTTCCTTTTTGTAACAGGCAACCCTGTTACAGTATATGTTTATTTGCTAGTATATTTTACGTTTATTATGTATAGTAGTAGACAATTACATATATTTATATTTATATATATATATATAGCATACTCTTTTGGATGCCAAAGAGGTATTTAAATAGATAGTAACTGTACCAGGGTTTAGAAGTCTAAGAATGGTATCGAGATTCTCTTCAGTGTGAATATGGTTTTCTCTGGGTATATTCAGGAGTAGGATGGCTGAGTCATATGCTAGTTCTATTTTTAGTTTTTTAAGTAATCTCCATAGTGACTGTATCATTTACATTCCCACCAACAATGAATGAGAGCTCCCTTTTCTCCACACCCTCTCCAGCATTTATTGTTTGTAGATTTTTTGATGATGTCCATTCTGAACAGTGTGAAGTGATACTTCATTGTAGTTTTGATTTGCATTTCTCTGATAATTATTTGTGCTGAGCATATTTTCATGTGCCTCTTGGCCATCTGTATATCTTCTTTAGTGAAATGTCCATTCAGGTCTTCTGCCCATTTTTGGATTGGGTTTTTTGTTTTTCTGATATTGAGCTGCATGAGCTGTTTGTATATTTGGGGTATTAATCCTTTGTCAGTTGCTTCATTGACAAATATATTCTCCCATTTTGAGGGTTGTCTTTTGTCTTGTTTATGGTTTCCTTTGCTGTACAAAAGCTTTTAAGTTTAATTAGGTCCCATTTGTTTATTTCTGTTTTTATTCTCATTACTCTAGGAGGTGGGTCAAAAAAGATCTTGCTGTGATTTATGCACCCTAATATTCATCACAGCACTATTACAATAGCCAGGACATGGAAGCAACCTAAATGTCCATTAACAAAGAAATGGATAAAGAAGATGTGGTACATATATATACAATGGAACATTACTCAGCCATAAAAAGGAACGAAATTGGGTCATCTGCAGAGAATGAATGGACCTCGAGACTGTCATACAGAGTAAAGTAAGTCAGAAAGAGAAAAAACAAGCATAGTGTATTAATGCATATATGTGGAATCTGAAAAAAATGGTGTAGATGATCTTATTTACAAAGCAGAAATAGAGACACAGACATAGAGAACAAATGTATGGATCCAAGGGGGAAGGGGGGTGCTGGGATGAACTGGGAGACTGAGATTGACATATATACACTATTGATACTATATATAAAATAGATAACTAATGAGAACTTACTCTAAAGCACAGGGAACTCTACTCAGTGCTCTGTGGTGACCTAAATGAGAAGGAAATCCTAAAAAGAGTGGATATATGTATATGTATAACTTATTCATTTTGCTGTACAGTGTAAATTAACAAAATATTTTAAAACAACTATACTCCCATAAAAACAAAAACAACCAAAAGAAAAAAAGATTCCCTTCAGTGTGATTAACATTAGATAGTTTTCTCCCTGACTATAGGTCCATGACCTCTCTTTTCTTAGAGAATATATTTAGAAAGCTTGGAATTGCAAATTATTTCTCTGCTCCTGTGTGGTGAAATCTTCTCCCGGCTTTTTGCTAGTTTTAAGACCAATGGCATGTCTTTTTCAAGGACCTGAAGCCATCCCTTTACAATGCAGTTATGAAAAAAGATAACATCCTATCTTCCAGTTTCTGATGAAAGGTAGGAACTTAACTTCAATAAGTATTAATTAGCAAACACAGAAGGCCTAATCACATTGACCAGCCCTACCTCCCCACATGTCTTCCAGTATTTTTCTCCTAGTTTCCAGTACTTTTCTGGAAAAGTCTTCCAGTACTTTTCTCCTAGTTTATCCCATTGCTTAAAAACTCTTCAGGCTTTCCTTTCAGCAGAGTTGAGTCAGTCTCTCCCCACATTGCAGTAGTTTTGAATAAATTATTCCTTACCTGTTTATCTTGTACAGTGTTAGTTTTCTTTGATAGCTGCTGTCTTGAATCTGCCAGTATATAATATTCTGTAGTCAGGAATATTATTTCATGTTCTGGGAATCACTCTCCCAGTTATTCAAAAAATTAGTGTCTACGTTGTATTAAATAAATTGCTGGAAGCTAGAGAAAAAATAATAAACAAAATAAAGTTGTATTTATTGTGGCAATTACATTCAGTACAAGTGACTGTGAATAATGTAAGTAAAGAACAAAATCATTTAAGATTGCACTGGGAAATCTAAAGTCAATAAATAGGATATTATCATAATGAATAATTTTGGAAGATTCTACTTTTGATAGGTATAATATGGTATTTTAATCTAAGGCATCAGCGTTTTTGTTTAGTTTGAGAGAAGGGATGAGGTCAACCTACTGAGAGGATTCTAGGCAAAGACTCAGAAGTGTAAGTTCCCATGAGTAGGATTAAAGATGGCCTAAATTCTTTAACTCTGTTCCCAGTGAGAAATGGGATCTTTCCCCTACCCTGAATCTGGGCAGATTCTGTGACTATTTTAATCAATAGAATATGGTAGAATTAATGCTGGCCAGTACATGGGTCAGGCCTATGAGATTGGCAGTTTCCACTTCCTGCCTTTTAAGATATTCTCTTAGATCCCTGAGATACCCTGTAAAAATCAGAGTACCTAGCTCGATTGACCAGGTGTAGAGGCTCTAAGACAATATGGAGACAAAGAGGGACCAAGCTGAGTCTAGCCTTTCAGCCATCCACATCAAGGCAACAGCAGTAAAGGCAATATAAGTAAAGCCATTGTGGACCCTCCATTCTGGACCATCCAGCAGCTGAAAACTAAGTCCTCCAATGTCACATGGAACAAAAGAACCATTCTGTTGAATTCTGTTGAAATTCAGGGTAAAAACATTATTAAGATATAATGCAGTTTGCCTGTAGTTTGTTACATAGCATTAAAAAATTAGAACTTTCCAGAAACAGGAAAGAAATTAGTTTATTCTAAGAATTATCCAAAAGCTGGGACTGGATATAGAGCATGAGAGGAAGGTGAACTGAGAAGATGTAGAGATGTAAGCAAAGGAAAATATTGCTGTTATAGGTCTCAGTAGAAAGTCTGGATTTTATTTTAAGAGTAATGGGACATTATTAGTGAGATTTTAAAGGAAGAGTGACATACAATTCTTTTACACTTTGAAAAGATCCCTCAAATTAGAGGGATGGACAAATTTCAGGGAGACGAGACTGAAAGCAGGAAAACCAGGAAATACTTGCAATCATGCAAGAAGAAAATGGTAGCAATTTTGTACATGATGCTGTCAGTAGATATAGAATAGAAACATTTAAATATATATATATATATATATATATACACACACACACACACACACACAAACACACACACACACACATATATAATATATATAAAATTCACAGTATCAGATTAGCTTCTGGTATACAACATGGTGATTCAATATTTTTTGAGATTATACTCCATTTAAAGTTATAAAATAATAGCTATATTTTCCTGTGCTTTACAACATATACTTGTAGCTCATTTATTTCAACACAGTGGTTTTTGTATCTCTTAATCTCTTAAACCCCTATCTTGCCCCTCCTCCCTTCCCTCTACCCACTGGTAAACACTAGTGAGTCTGTGTTCTGTTCTGTTATATTCATTTATTTGTTTTATTTTTTAGATTCCACATGTGATAATATACGGTATTTGTTTTTCTCTGTATGACTTATTTCACTAAGCATAATACCCTCTAGGTCCATCCATATGATTGCAAATGGCAGAATTTCATTCTTTTTTGCGGTGAGTAATATTCTATTGTGTATGTATACCAATATACGTATTACTTATCCATTCACCTGTGGATGGTCACTAATCTTGCTTACCTATCTTGGCTGTTATAATTAATGCTGTTATGAACATTGGGGTGCATATATCTTTTTGAATTAGTGTTTTCATTTTCTTTAGATATATACCCAGGAGTGGAATATCCGGATCATATGATAGTTCTATTTTTAGTTTTTTGATGAACCTCCTTAGTGTTTTCCATAGTGGCTGCACCAATTTACATTCTCACCAACAGTGTACTAGGGTTCACTTTTCTCCACATCTTCACCTACATTTGTTATTTGTAGACATTTTAATGATAGTCATTCTGACCTGTGTGAGGTGATACCTCATTGTGGTTTTGATTTGCATTTCTCTGATGATTAGTAATTTTTAGCATCTTTTCATGTGCCTGTTGGCTGTTTGCATGTCTTCTTTGGAAAAATATCTGTTCAGGTCTTCTTCTTATTTTTTAATCAGGTTTTCTTTTTGATATTGAATTGTATGAACTGTTTAGATATTTCATATATTAACCCCTTATTTTTCATATCATTTGCAAATATTTCTCCCATTCAGTAGGTTGTCTTTATGTTTTGTTTATAGTTTGCTGTGCAAAAGGTTTTAAGTTTAATTAGGTCACATTTGCTTATCTTTGCTTTTGTAACATTTTAAATATATTTTGAAGGCATAATTAACAAGTATTTTGTAAGAAGAACCCCTTCATTGTCACCATTTGGGTGTCAAAGTGGGTCATTTATTATTAGCCACCTCTCATGTAATAGAGTAAGGGAAGAATTCTACAGTGTCTTATAACATGGGCTAAGGGATAGGATTCAATGGAGAAACTTAAAAGCTTGTGTTAGTGCAAGAAAACAAGGCATGATTCCCCAAATTAACACGTGGGTATGATTCCTGGAGCCAGGGCTAAACCCAAAGGGTGGATCTGCTCTCCCATGAAGGCATCTCACAACACTTGCTCCTATTCCTTCTTACAGGAAGTTAGCCTTTTTCTAAAACGAACACATAAGCTATTTGGATGCTGCACAGTCTTTATTGTCTGCCAGTGTTTCATAGGCATTTAGGAACCCCAACTGCTCAGCACGTGTTCACCTTGGAGCTATTGAAAATTACAACCCTTCTGTTTAGGAAAGGAAGGTACTGGAGCACATTCCTACTTGGAGAAGTAGGAATCCTCATTACTATGTAGCTTATTGTCCAGGAAATGCAGAGTGAGTGCCTAGGGTCATTTTCAGTAATTCAGTTCCATCCATCAAAGTAAAACTTTCTGATAGAATTGATTATAGTGTTTTGGTGATGAAAAGAGAGAAATCAAACCCTGGTCTAGACTGAAGCGACATGACCACCAGTTAACAAGGATGCTAAATTGATTTTGCCTAGATAAAATTTTGTATATCGGAGTTTCATTCCAACTTTAAAATACATATCTTTCTTCCTCCCTGCTCTCGCCTAGTAAGGTCAACTCATCCACAGACAATATATTTGCAACAAAATATATCCATTAATATTCAAAATCCCAATATTTCTTGCAATCTCCATTTTGTTTTCAAAATATTATTTTCTCTGATACCAGCTGCAAAGGCTTCCAATTTCTTGTGTCAGTTGAACTCATTAGTGTAGTTCATTTCCCTACCCTTGCTATCTATTTCTGTATTTGTATCTACCTATTATCTCTTTAGAGTTTTATGGTTTCTTTTTACTTCCTTATGTTGGCTTTAGGCTTCTAGAACCCAATTTCATTTCTACAATTGAGCCAAAATCTGGCTAACTCTCCTTGAACTTCTACCCTGCAATAGGTAAGATTCATTGTGCCATAATCAATGTAAATAACTAAACTGATTACAACATTGTTAGTTCAGTATTTTCAATTATTTCCCTGACTCACTGAGCAATAACTCTTTAGGATGAATACATGGAATTCAGAGTTCATTTTTAAAAGGCTAAAATAACCAGATTAACTCCTTGGAAGTTGGATTACATAATCCCTAAATACATGGTCTAACTAGTTTTCTTTGAAATTTTAAACCTGGACCTATCAGTAGAAATTGAATTGACTCAAAGTAACGTATTTGTAGGCTGTACATCTAAGGGATATGAAAATCTTCTTTTACTTTCTTGAGAAATGAAGCAATTTCATCTCCAGCAACTGTAAAGTGAACTGGAAATTGGTTCTCAGGGTGGAACTGTGAAGCTGTAGTCATTTCTAAATGGGTGTTGTTCCTGAATAGAGCTGTTTCTGGTGACTTATTTGCATAAGTCATATGCAAATGACATGTGCATACATATGTCCCCTTTACACATAGAGAAAAGAAGAAGAGAAATTAATGTGTTTGCTATACACTTTATTTGCTTTCATTTCTACTTTTTTTTTTTTTTTTGGTTTCAAAACTCCTGACAAATATTAAGGACATGGGTAGCAAACTTAGGCAGCTGACAGAAGCTTCTCACTAAATAAGTAAGTGGAATAAGGTAGTCAATTTTTGTCTCTACCTATTCTGTGATTTCTTCCAGGCAAAAATGCCAATTAAAAAAAAAGCAAATTAATATAATGTTGCATATTAATTATCTCTCTCAATAAGGAAAAAAACAAAGATGCAAGTCATCACAGATGTATACTTACTCAACTTATTTCCAACAATCTCTGACCAGTATCAGTGGGAGGGGTGAGTAAAGAGTAGTACTTAGAAGCTCTCATGCGTTGATAGAACCAAGTTAACTCTTTATGTTATGTTCTATACACTCATTCTATCATTTTTTGCTTATAATTTCTCCTAATCTACATAAAGTTGAAATAAAAATATGTACCCTTGGGTTTGCATGTGAAAGAGTAATTAATATTGATTCAGGAGATGAGGGATATTTTCTGATATTTGACAGGGAAGGAAAAGCCAGGAAAAAGTATGAGAAAAGCTGAATATCTTCAGGCAATGGGATTTGTTATACTGATGTGGTTTGAGCATAGTTCTCAGAGAAGTGAGAAATACAGAGTGAAGCTGGAAAGCAAGAATGAAGCAGTTCCAAAAAATCTAGAATGACATGTTAATTATCTCTTTTTTATTTGACAGGTAATAGAATAGACAACTAAGATAGGTACAAAGTTTGGACAATCACATTTCCTCTCATGCTCACCACGTTTCTGATGGAAACAGCCAGGTCCACAGCCTCTATTCAGGGAGCATCCCAGGCTGATTCCATTTTTGTACGAATAATGATCAAGCTGCTTTCACCTGACCTCAAACATCTGAATTTAAAGAGATGGGAATTCTATGCTTATGAGGTGGTTGGGTATAAAGGCTGCATTCAAGTCTAGGCAATTCCTTTAATTCAACAGGTGTTCTGTATCCAGAAATTTAAATAGGTGGCACCAGGAAACTGAAAGTTTGCAGCAGGCTTTGAAGAAGAGAAGACATGAGAAGAGAAGAATACTCTAAAGAAGCCATTACAGAGAATAACTAAACCACATTAAAGTAAAGGCACAAGCGATGGAAATGAGCAGACTTCTGGTTTATTTTTTGTTGTTTTTTTGTTCTGTGATACGCGGACCTCTCACTGTTGTGGCCTCTCCAGTTGTGGAGCACAGGCTCTGGACGTGCAGGCTCAGCAACCATGGCTCACGGGCCCAGCCGCTCCGCCGCATGTGGGATCTTCCCGGACCAGGGCACGAACCCGTGTCCCCTGCATCGGCAGGTGGACTCTCAACCACTGCACCACCAGGGAGGCCCAGACCTTTGTTTTGAATGAAGCTCTTGAAGCATCACCAGAAATGACAAAAGCAAGGTGCACAAGAGTTCATATGTAATGCTATCTTTGTGTAAGAAATGGGGAGATACATATTCATATTTTCTTATATTTTCACAAACATTAAAAAGATGCACAAATGGCAAGAGTATTCCTCTAGAAAAAATGAGGAGAAGTGAAAAAAATATGAATGGAGATGAAGTGGGATCTAAATTTATTCTCTCTTAACTCTAAGAATTTTTTTTTTTTAATCTGAGATTTTACTTCCAGTTGTACACACCCTAGTACGATAGATTTTAAGAGCTGGGAAATTTGACTTATTCCTTTTCCGTCTAGAATGCATTTTTCTCTTTGGGGAAATCATTGTCTGAGTCCTTATGAAATAATTAAGGGTAGGCTTATGCCCTCAGGTACTATAATCCCCAAAAAGGGATTCAACTTTCTCCCATTCTGATTATTTCAGTTTCTGTAATGAATCAACCTGAAACAGTCAGACTTAGAATCATCAGATGGTTACGGTTCTCCCTTCAAATTTGCCTGAGGCCCCTACCAGAGCCTTTGACTAGAAGTAGAGTCTTCCAGAAGAAAAAGCAAAGACAGTTAGCCTTAGGTTTTCAATGAAAAAGATTTATCAAATATTCTTGGCAAGTGATGCCTCAAGAAATACACTCCTGGGTGCATGCTTCCCAGTGAATCAGCCAGCAGGAGCAGTCAGTTGACAGACTGAGCTAGGTCCTTATGCTTAGGATTTCTAGGAAGCAGATGATGAAAATAACCACTGTTCCTAGAACAAGACGTAATTATAACATTTAAAGTAATAAATAAAGAGGGAAATCTGATCATGAAATATTTTGATAAAAGTTTTGGAATATTTGTTTTTGCTTTTTAAAAGTAGGCTTTAAAGAATAGGTTTAGATTTACAGAATAGTTGCAAAAATAGCACCAAGGATTTCAGTGTACTTTATATTCAGTTCCCTTATTGTAAATGTATTACATTGATATCATGCATTTGTCGCAATTAATGAATTAATATATTAATGAACCAATATATCAATAATATTGTCATATTATCATTATCTAAATATTATACTTCATTTGATTTTCCTTAGTTATTCCAAAATGTCCTTTTTTTCTTTCAGGTTCCCATCCATATCACCACATTACGTTTGGTGATCATGTCTCCTCAGGTTTCTCTATACTGGAATAATTTCTCAGTCTTTCATTTGATGAGCTTGTCTGTTTTGTGGAGGACTGGTAAGGTATTTTGTAGAGGGTGTCTCAGTTAGGTTTTGCTTATGTTTTCTTGATGATTGCATAGAAGTTATGAGCTCACAGGAGGAAGACTGCAAATATAAAGGACCGTTCTCTTCATCATGTCAAAGGTACGTGTAATTAACATGACATATTTGTATAACAGAGTCACTTTGTAAATCATTTACACCCCAATAATTTTTTTTTTAAAGTGACTCATCATTGTTAATGTTGACCTTCAACACCTGCCTGCAGTCTTGTTTGTAAGGTATTTTTAAGGCTTTAAAAAAAAAAATGTATTGTATTGGGTTGGCCAAAAATTTCAGAAAAAAACGAAACGAAATGTTTGGCCAACTCAATATATGTTACAAATATTTCTTCCCAATTTGTTCCATATATGTGTGTGTGTGTGTGTGTGTGTGTGTGTGTATATATATATATATATATATATATATATATATATATATATATATTTGTTGTTGTTTTATCTTGGCACATGGCATGTGTGATCTTAGTTCCCAACCAGGGATCAAAGCAGCGCCTCCTGCATTGGCAGCATGGAGTCTTAACCACCAGGGAAGTCCTCTATAATGTTTTTGCAGAGTAAAGTTACACGGTTCCCCCCTTCCCTTATGGTACTCTTTGGAAGGAAGTCGTGATGTTCAGATCACACTTTAGTGGTTAAAGCTATGCTCCACAGCCTTGAAGAAGGATATCGACATAAGTTGTTTTGAATTATGTTATATGTGAGATTTTCTTATTCTCCACCATTTAGCTGTTTTTAAAATGTACTTTGTTATTTATTTAAATCATTATGAAATCATGAATATTTATTTTATGAGTTATAATCCAATACTATATATGTATTTTTATTTGTATATTTTTTATTCTGTTTCTCTGATTTTAGTTTGGCTATTAGAAGATTTTGTTTGTTTGTTTGGCTTCTCTACATGTTTGGAATATCTTCATCATCTTTTTTGAGTACTTCCTTATCTTTTGGAACTACAAGTGGATCGAGGCTCATCTTGTGTACTCCCTGCCCCGACCATAGAATCAGTCGTTTCTCCAAGAAAACCTTGTTCATTTTATTAGAGAATGGAATTAGAGCCAGCTTCTGGGTATTGGTGCTTGTCATTGTTACTGAGATGTGTTTGCTTCTAGGCTTTCTCAGTGGGCAGAGCCTGGAAATATATGAACCTGTATTTATACACATATCTTTAATTTGTCTATATTTACCCTTCTGTATCTCCAACTCCAATTCTGTATCATATGGTTAACTCTAGAATTTTACAAGTTATGAGCAGTGAATGAGATTCCCTATTGCTCTACATCCTTGACAGCAATTGGAATTGTTCTTTGGCTTTTAGCCATTCTAATAGGAGTGTGGCTAGAGTTCATTGTTATTTTAATTTTGCATATCCCTTATGACAAGTGATGTGAAACTTCTTTCATATGCTTATTTTCCATTTATATATCTTCTTTGGTGAGGTGTTTGCTCAGATATTTTACCCATTTTTTTAATTGAGTTGTTTATTTACTTATCATTGAGTTGTAAGAGTACATGTTTAGCATTGCCTTTTGATTCTTTCTCATAATTTCCATATCTCTCCTGACTTTATTCATCTAGCTTTGAATGTTGTCTCCTTTTGTCAATAGAACCCCTAACATATTAATCATAGTTATTTTAAATTCCATGACTGAAATTGCCAATATTTGCATCACATTTGAATCTGGCTCTGGTGGATGCTTTGTCTTTCCAGACTTTGTTTTTCTGGCCTTTTTTCACACCTTGTAATTTTCTGTTGAAAGCCAGAAACACTGTGTCAGCAACATAACTGAGTTAAATAGGCTTTTAGTATGAGAAGTGATGTTAATCTGGTTAGGTGTTGGTGTGTTTAATGTTTGTTGTAGGTATTAGTACAAGAGACTTCAAATTCTTCTAGTGTCCTTGCTTTCATCTCCTATCTTGACTTAGGGCTTCCCTAAGTACTTCTGCTGAGTGTCTGCATCCTGAAGCACTTTCAGCTACAATCCACTGTTATTATTTTGGAGCCCTGTTTGTGTAGAAGTAGCATGTGCTTAACTAAAATGTATAGTTTTGGATTTAGGGTATATTCTATAACCTTCTGATCAAATCTCAGTATGTTAGTGGGCTTGTGTCTCCTGAGTGTAGCCTTTACAAGTGTTTCTGTTCCTTCTCCACACATATGTCTACTCTCCCACAAAACCACCCTCTACTCCCTTCTCCAGCTGCAGCAATCTCAATATTTTTGCTTGATGTCCTGTGCCTTGTTGACTGTCTTCTTTTCTTTTCCTTAGGTGAGAGAGGAAGGCTTTGTCTTTTGTTTTTAACACTCTTGTATCTTTTGTCCTGATGATAATTACTTTTAACATTGCTGAGATTTACTTGATTTGTCTTTTTTGTTTAAACATGAAATTTACTTGATTTGTCTTTTTTGTTTAAACATTTTTTATTTATTTTGCAAGAACGTATATTTTATTGCATTCAAAATAGATAATGGAGATAATAGGAATATTTATTACCTGTAATTTCAAAATCCAGAATTAAACACTTTTTTTCTTTGCTGTCAATCTTACAGCTTTTTTTCTATGCATATATAAGGACAAGTTATTTTTTCTGGATGTGGTCATGTTATGCATACTATTTTTCCTTCAACCAAAAATATGCAGAAATAACTTCATGTGTATATAAATGTGTATCTATACTAGAATTATTAATTTAATGAAAATAAATTTTATGGATACATGATAATGTATTTAACAAATCACCATTTGTTGACTGTATTTGTTGGTCCTATTTTTCTCATATACAATATACTTCAGGGAATATCCTTATGCATACATTTGTAAGAAGTCTACTATTAACCTTTTCAGATTAATTCTCTGAAGTGGTATCTTTGAGCCTACAGAGTATGTTTCTTTTCAGATTTTTTAAAAAAAATCTAAAAGTGAAGTTAAACAGTCTTTTATGACTTTGATATAAATTGGCAATGCACTGTCCTGAACGTAACAATTTTCTTTCCTACCGATAATATATGGCAGTCATAGCTAAGTATTTTACATCTTAGAGGAAGTATATGTCTCCCCTGGGGTAAGTTCTCTCAGGGAATTCTTATGGGAGTATAACTACTTATCCTCAGTCCATGTTCTATGATGGAATCCTCATGTGGAACCCATGTATATACTTATTAGAAGAAAAATGTTGGTTTTTCCTGCCCATTCTGGGTCCCTAAGTCTGAGAGTGTGGGTAAGTGAAAATGTTTTTAAATACCTTATTCTCAGAAGATCATCTTCTTCAAGATGAGTTTCAGCATTCACCCACAGATATGACAGATTTTATTTGTTATTTTAGACCAAGGAAACTAATTTTCCCTACACCTATAATAGGATCTGGTGCTAAGACAGAAACCAATGAAATAGTGGAACTCTCCAAAGTCAGACTTTCCAGATAATATTCTTTTTCATTAGGTCACTTTATTTTTTTAACTTCAATATTCTTCTTGGAAAATACTTCAGCATTTGTTTATTTCTTTTGTCATCTGGTAATCGGAAATAATCTCTAAAAATTCTTACCAGTGCTTCTGGAATCCATTGTGAATGGAAGATGATATTTGTTTAGGTGTCAGCTAACTTAATAGAATATTTAATATTGCAAGCAAACAAATGTCTCTTTTCAAATGTATCTAAAAGGCAACTGGAGACAACTTAGGTAATTTGTGCACTTGCAATTTGCTATTGTTGGCCCTCTGTGTATTCTGGAAAACAGTTTTCCACGAAATTGCTGGTAGCTTTTAGATGCAAGATTATTCTGTACAATGTTCATTTAAAGGAACCATCCTTCTGTGTAAATATCTTTCAGGCTAACTACACAAAAGTGCCAACATATTAACCCCTTTAAATGTATGGTTTAGGTGATAAAAGAATACTTTTCTATATTATAAGTAGGACCTGATTATCATTTGTCTTAGGACATATTTCTAGCTGACTTGTTTGAGTAATGCTGTACTTTGACCTCAATGACCTCAGAACATATAGGTCTCATTTTATATATTGGGGATCCAAAATAATATCCAACAGTTAAACTCTCTTGCTAATAGGCATCAATAGAATTCTAAATCAAAGATATTCTTAACGATACTATTCATCAGTTGAAATGAAGACTACCAATTCCTTTCCAATATGATTATTTCTATAATAGAAAAGTGTGTATTTTTTCTTCTTTTCCTGGTACCTGGAATTCTAACACTTCTCTTGGATTTCTAGACCTTACATGGTATATCCCATTTTAGTTATCTACTCCATGATTTTAGTTAAGCTAATCCTCTTAGTAATTGCAGACCTGACTTTCTTCTTTTCTTTTCTTTCTTTCTTTCTCTCTCTCTCTTTTTTTTAATAACTAGAGAGGCTCTTCTGCCACATTTTTGCCTTTATTTCCACTCACTTATGAGAAAATGTGACAAAGAAATCACATCTTTAAGGAGCATAATCTCAGGGAAATTGATGATTACAAACCTGGAGATTATCTGAAATGTCTCTTATGCTAAATGTTTACTGTAAATCTATGTGTGCTACTCTCAGAAGTTTGATAAATGTATTGATATCCCCTTTATTTCTTCTAAGTCAATGCCCTCTTTAATTTCATGGAATAATTTTTTTAAATCTTTACCAATCTTATGCTCCCTAAGTAAACTTTCCAATAACAGTGTCATTGTGTTGCTGAGATTTTCTAAAATATCACATATATAATTCAGTAAACTTACTATAGAATTTTCAGTCTTCTATCTGAGGAAACAATGTTCAATTCTCTTTCTTGCACTTTTTAAAATCTTAGTGGTTAAAATATTTTCCTTCTAATTAATTTTAAGAATAAACTAGGTTTTAAATAAGTTGGAGGTGCCAAGAAATGGAATGAGCATTCTGAATAAGTATGAGAATATGGGTTGAATTTGTTTTCTATGATGTAATCATTTCATAAGATATATTTAAAATATTGGAGGGAATATTACAAGGATGATAAAAGAAAGCCCAAAGAATGATAAAAAAGAGTTCAAGAAAAGCTGACTGCATAAAGAACTTTATTTTATGTAATAAACAAGAATAGCAATGGTGCATATCATGACTGTGATAAATGTGTTCTCAATTCAAAGTAGAACTCTGATATCAGATTTTGTTAGATCATATTGACCTTGTTTTTAGGACAGAATAGTTTAGCAATAGATTCATGGTTTAGTAGTCTCCAGCTCTTTATCTTTACCATCACCACCATTATCTTCATCATCATGCTACTCTGGATGATATTTTTGAGCGCTTATTATTTACCAGAGATATCAGTCACTACCTTATACCTATAGTCTCACATAAGTTCAAATGCAATGAAGCGTTACACAATTTTCCAGGTTTACACAAAGCTGAGATTTAAACCTCTGTGTCTAAATCCCTAGTCCATGTTCTTTCTAAAACATGTCACTGACTATTTACTTTTATAAATAGCATTTAATAATTTACCCAGGCTTGTTAATTTTGAGTTCCCCATGTCTACTTCATATTTGATTCCTCTTAGAGTATAGTGAACTTCCTATCCTTGAATAAAATCACATACGCTTTTTTGTTTTTAATTTTGATCACTATCCACACCTGAAAGAGGCGAGTTACTACATAATGACTGTTCATTTGAGAATACATGAATTCTTTAGGGATACTTGATTGCCACTGAAGTGGTTCCAATCTCCTCCCTTAACCCAGACCCTACTTATGTGGATGTCAGCCTAAAACACTGTGCTTTCTAAGTCTTTATTTCATACTAAGAACAGTACCTATAGTGGAAGTAAAAGTGGCATTCACTGGGAAACAGTGGAAATTTTGTGGATTAAATGAACCAGGGTCAGAAGACCCCTCTTGAGCCTATAGTTGCTGGAGAAAAACACAGGTAAACTTAGTAGATAAGTAAAACATTTAAGGTGAACCTTATAATATAGAATAAATTGAAAAGATTCTTATGGGGGTGATGTCTGTATGAATTTGAATATCAAGACAATTAAATGTTGAAGTGATGTACAGAGATGTCCAGGATTTGATGAGAAAAGGCTCCAGCAATGACTATATAGCTTTGTTTGGTCTGCTAAAAAGGTAAGACCACAATGGCACTGCCGAAGCTGCTGGGACTTCTGACAGAATCACTGTATAACTTGGAGTGCAGTGAGGACTCACAGGCTGCCAAGATGAGCTTGTTTTCTCTGTCTTGGTTCGTCTCCAATAACCAGAGGAATTATAAGTGGTGTAGTTTGTCCTCCATCTAGGGATCTCCCTTTTTCTCTTTTTATGGGCCAAAGTAAAATAGAAGGTAAAAATAATATGAGCTTAATTATCTAATTTAGATGTTTATTGTCCTGACATGTAATCTTAAGAATCTGAGACAGGTCTGTAAATACAACCTGAATTATTGCCATAAACGACCACTAATATTTCACCATTGTTGACATGGTCTGTGAATTCACAACCACAAAGGGCTTTAAAATGCATACTATACTACAAACAACCACATTACAACATTATTAATATTTGACTTCAGTTGTATTCATATGTTGAGGACTACCAATAAAATTTGGATTACTTAATTTTTGCCTCTACAGTTAGAATTATAAAAAATCAAGTGTGAAATGGCCTATCCCATGTCACCAGGCAGTCTTGAAGTTCCTCTGAAACAATGATTCCTTCTCAAAGTGCATCTAAATTAGAATCACATGAAGTATTGGTTTGCCTGCACATCCCCGGGCTAACACAGACTAAATCGTAAACTCTGGGAGATGGAGAATAGCATCTTTATTTTCAACAAGCCTCTCCAAATAATTTCTATCATAGAGAAAGTTGAGAATCCATGTTTTATCACATTCCTGGTGATTTCTCATCAACCCTGTGTTTTTCATTAAACTATCATCTCTCACATTCAAACACACAATCACATACTTGGCTGGGCAGAAACTTTGACAAAGACACTGCTTCCTTGCCAGTGGCTCCCAGTTAGACTTTGTCCCTCAGAGGCAGTAGAGGGAGACTGCAAAGCAGAAAGAGGAAGTAGCATGCTCCTTCAGTCTGCTTGTCCCTGGTAGCTTTGCCCCAGCATTGTTTTTTTCACTCTCACAGTAGCCGTTGTTCCCTTATCTCCAACTGATTCCTGTTTGCAGTGTTTCCAACATTCACAGAAACAGCCTAACTGTGCTACATCCTCTCTTCCACAATTTAAATTCAATTAGCCCAACCTCTTTGGCATTGTTCGCACCGCTATAAGGATGGTAACTTTTTCTTCCCCCTTAGGGTATTATTTATAAGGTACTTCTGTCCGTGTCTTATTTTGTTCTTTATCAGTTTCTTAATACTTGAATAAAACTTTTTTGATTTAAATTATTTTTGTTAAGATACTTGGCATATTTTTCCTACTCCTGAGTACACACTGGGAAATTCAAGCTCCAATGAAATCAATTCATCACCCTTCCCCCATTAAGAAAATTCATCACATTATTAGACATCTATTATTCCTGGAAAAGTTTTCTTTATAAGAACCAAATTCATTTTTTCTGTCTATGCAATTCATTCCACATTTTGTTGCATAGAAGTAGGAACCTTGTCATATTCTTGGCAAAACAGAATCGAAATCATCTGTATCTTTATTGCTAGAAAGCTTGAGATATTTATTTTCTCTTTCAAAATAAAGTAAAATATTATAAATGGGTGAATCATAATATTGTAATCAGTGTTTTAAAATATTTCTTATTAATTCTTTCAATTAATGAACAAAGAAGGCACCAGTACTCTTATTATAGATATAGAATGTCAGACTTGGGCAGATTAAGGTAATTAACTTGTGTACTGATAATTCACCAGACTGGTAGCAATGTTTCCACTATACGAATTTTATACAAAAATGCTTGTATGGAACTTAAAAACCTTGCATTTTTATCTTTGAATATCTCAAAAGTAATTTAAAATGGCTCAGTTTGATTTTAAGAATTGACATCTGACTGGTTCCTGAAGGGAACTCCCCTGAAAGTGTCAAGGGAAAAACTAAAAACAAAACAACAACAACAAAACTCAAGAAAGAAGTAAAGAAACACTTTTTTGGTGAGTTATTATAATAGTCTTGTGGGTTTCTTAAATATTTAAATATTGTATAACAATTTTAGCATTTACTCATGTATTATGTATATATATATACATATATGCATACATTATACTCATATTAAATTTTGTCATGGCTATGTTTCTGAAAGTTTATATTATTTTATTACTTTACCCATAATTATTTCATAGCATCCTCCACTATAGTAAAATAATTATGAATAATTTACTTAAGAATATTTTTATTTTATTGTCATCATGATATACTTGGTCTGATGGTCAATAATCAACACTGAAAAAAAAGGATAATGATTTAAACTGTTCTCTCTTTCATTCTGAAAATCAATTTGTTAAATAAGAAGCAGCAAATATTGACTCCTCTTTCAGTTTATGAATTCAATTATCTTATCTTCTGTAAAAACAATAATTTTTTTTTTCTTGAATTTCAGCAGAGTAAATAATTTTTCTATTTAAAAGTAAGTTGAGGACTGATAGTTTTAAAAGTTTAGATAGCTACAGAAGTGTGAGTTTCACTCAAAATAGCATGCAAAAGGAATAAAAAAGCTCACAAATACTCTCAATCATTTTTGCTAAGAAAATCATGTGAGCTTTGCCCACCAGACCAAGAGCCAGCCCTACCCACCACCAGTCCATCCCATCAGGAAACTTGCCCAAGCCACTTAGATAGCCTAATCCACCAGAGGGCAGACAGCAGAAGCAAGAAGAACTACAAACCTACAGCCTGTGGAACAAAAACCACATTCACAGAAAGATAGACAAGATGAAGATGAAAAGGAAAATGCAGAGGACTTTGTACCAGATGAAGGAATAAGATAAAACCCCAGAAAAATAAGTAAATGAAGTGGAGATAGGCAAACTTCCAGAAAAGGAATTCAGAATAATGATAGTGAAGATGATCCAGGACCTCGGAAAAAGAATGGAGGCAAAGATCGAGAAGATACAAGAAATGTTTAACAAAGACCTAGATAATTAAAGAACAAACAAACAGAGATGAACAGTACAATCACTGAAATGAAAACTACACTAGAAGGAATCAATAGCAGAATAACTGAGGCAGAAGAATGGACAAGTGACCTGCAAGACGGAATGGTAGAATTCACTGCTGTGGAACAGAATAAAGAAAAAAGAATGAGAAGAAATGAAGACAGCCTAAGAGACCACTGGGACAACATTAAATGCAACAACATTTGCCTTATAAGGGTTCCAGAAAGAGAAGAGAGAGAGAAAGGACCCGAGAAAATATTTGAAGAGATTATAGTCAAAAAATTCCCTAACATGGGAAAGGAAATAGTTAATCAAGTCCAGGAAGCACAGAGAGCCCCATACAGGATAAATCCAAGAAGAAATATGCCAAGACACATATTAATCAAACTGTCAAAAATTAAATGCAAAGAAAACATATTAAAAGCAGCAAGGGAAAATCAACAAATAACACACAAGAGAATCCCCATAAGGTTAACAGCTGATCTTTCAGCAGAAACTCTGCAAGCTAGAAGGGACTGGCAGGACATATTTAAAGTGATAAAAGGGAAGGACCTGCAACCAAGATTACTCTACCCAGCAAGGATCTCATTCATATTTGATGGAGAAATCAAAAGCTTTACAGACAACCAAAAGCTAAGAGAATTCAGCACCACCAGACAAGCTCTGCAACAAATGTTAAAGGAACTTCTCTAAGTGTGAAACACAAGACAAAAAAGGACCTACAAAAACAAACCCAAAAAAATTAAGAAAATGGTCATAGGTACATACATATTGATAATTACCTTAAACGTGAATGGGCTAAATGTTCCAACCAAAAGACACAGGCTTGCCGAATGGATACAAAAACAAGCCCCATATATATTCTGTCTACAAGAGACCCACTTCAGACCTAGGCACACATACAGACTGAAAGTGAGGGGATGCAGAAAGATATTCCATGCAAATGGAAATCAAAAGAAAGTTGGATTAGCAATACTCATATCAGGTAAAATAGACTTTAAAATAAAGAATGTTATAAGAGACAAAGAAGGAAACTACATAATGATCAAAGGATCAATCCAAGAAGAACATATAACAATTGTAAATATTTATGCACCCAATATAAGAGCACCTCAATACAAAAGACAACTGCTAACAGCTATAAAAGGGGAAATTGACAGTAACACAATAATAGTAGGGGACTTTAACACCTCACTTAAACCAATGGACAGATCATTCAGACAGAAAATTAATAAGGAAACACAAGCTTTAAATGACACCATAGACCAGATAAATTTAATTGATATTTATAGGTCATTCCATCCAAAAACAGCAGATGACACTTCATTCTCAAGGGCACAGAGATCATTCTCCAGGACAGATCACATCTTGAGTCACAAATCAAGCCTCAGTAAATTAAAGAAAATTGAAATAATATTAAGCATCTTTTCTGACCACAACGCTATGAGACTAGAAATCAATTACAGAGAAAAAAACACTTAAAAAACATGAACACATGGAGGCTAAACAATACGTTACTAAGTAACAAAGAGATCACTGAAGAAATCAAAACGCAAATAAAAAAATACCTAGAGACAAATGACAATGAAAACACAATGATACAAAACCTATGGGATGCAGCAAAAGCAGTTCTAAGATGGAAGTTTATAGCAATACAAGTTTACCTCAAGAAACAAGAAAAATCTCAAATAAAAAACTAACCTTACACCGAAAGGAACTAGAGAATGAAGAACACACAAAACATAAAGGTGGCAGAAGGAAAGAAATCATAAAGACCAGAAAGAAATAAATGAAATAGAAACAAAGAAAACAATAGCAAAGATCAATAAAACTAAAAGCTGGTTCTTTGGCAAGACAAAGGAAATTGATAAGCCATTCGCCAAACTCATCAAGAAAAAGAGGGAGAGGATTCAAATTTTAAAAATTAGAAGTGAAAAAAAAGAAGATACAACAGACACCACAGAAATACAAAGCATCCTAAGAGACTACTACAAGCAACTCTATGCCAATAAAATGGACAATCTGGAAGAAATGGACAATTCCCTAGAAAGGTATAGCCTTCCAAGACTGAACCAGGAAGAAATACAAAATATGAACAGACCAATCACAAGTAATGAAATTGAAACTGTGATTAAAAATCTTCCAACAAACAAAAGTCCAGGACCAAATGGCTTCACAGATGAATTCTATAAAACATTTGGAGAAGAGTTAACACCCATCCTTCTCAAGCTCTTCCAAAAAATTGCAAAGGAAGGAAATCTCCAAAACCCATTCTATGAGGCCACCATCACTCTGATACCAAAACCAGACAAAGATACTAGAAAAAAGAAAATTATGGACCAATATCACTGATGAATATAGATGCAAAATTCCTCAACAAAATACTAGCAAAGAGAATCTAACAGCATATTAAAAGGATCAAACACCATGATCAAATGGGATTTATCCAGGGATGCAAGGACTCTTCAATATGTGCAAATTAATCAGTGTGATACACCATATTAACAAATTGAAGAATAAAAACCATATGATTATCTCAATAGATGCTGAAAAAGCTTTTGAAAAAATTCAACACCATTTATAATAAAAACTCTGCAGAAAGTGAGTATAGAGGGAACCTACCTCAACATAATAAAGGCCATATATGACAAACCCACAGCAAACATTATTCTCAATGGTGAAAAACTGAAAGCATTTCCTCTAAGATCAGGAATGAGACAAGGCTGTCCACTCTCACCACTATTATTTGACAGTGTTGGAAGTTCTAGCCACAGCAATCAGAGAAGAAAAAGAAATAAAAGGAATACAAATCAGAAAAGAAGAAGTGAAACTGTGACTCTTTGCAGATGACATGATATTATACAAAGAAAATCCTAAAGATGCCACCACAAAACTACTAGAGCTAATCAATGAATTTGGTAAAGTTGCAGGATACAAAATTAATGCACAGAAATCTCTTGCATTCCTATACATTAATGATGAAAAATCTGAAAGGGAAATTAAGGAAACACTCCCATTTACCACTGCAATAAAAAGAATAAATACCTAGGAATAAACCTAACTAGGGATATAAAAGACCTTTATGCAGAAAACTATACAACACTGATGAAAGTAATTAAAGATGATACAAACAGATGAGAGATATAGCATGTTCTTGTATTGGAAGAATCAATATTGTGAAAATGACTACACTACCCAAAGAAATCTACAAATTCAGTGCAATCCCTAACAAACTACAAATGGCATTTTTTACAGAACTAGAACAAAAAATCTTAAAATTTGTATGGAGACACCCCCAATAGCTAAAGCAGTATTGAGGGAAAAAAATGGAGCTTGAGGAACCAGACTCCCTGACTTTAGACTATACTACAAAGCTACAGTAATCAAGACAATATGGTACTCACACAAAAACAGAAATATAGATCAATGGAACAGGGTAGAAAAGCCAGAGAGAAACCTATGACCCTATGGTCAGCTAATCTATGACAAAGGAGACAAGGATATACAATGGAGAAAAAACAGTCTCTTCAATAAGTGGTGTTGGGAAAACTGGGCAGCTACATGTAAAAGAATTAAATTAAAACAATCCCTGACACCATACACAAAAATAAACTCAAAATGGATTAGAAACCTAGATGTAAGACTGGACACTATAAAACTCTTATAGGAAAACATAGGAAAAACACTCTTTGATATAAATCACAGCAAGATATTTTTTGATCCACCCCCTAGAGTAATGGAAATTAAAACAAAAATAAGCAAATGGGACCTAATGAAACTTAAAAGCTTTTGCACAGCAAAGGAAACCATAAACAAGATGATAAGATAACCCTCAGACTGGGAGAAAAGCTTTGCAAATGAATCAACGGACAAAGGAATAATCTTCAAAATATATAAATGGCTCATGCAGCTCAACATTAAAAAAACAAACAAGCCAATCTAAAAATGAGCAGAATACCTAAATAGACATTTCTGCAAAGAAGACATACAGATGGCTATGAAGCACATGAGAAGCTGCTCAACATCACTAATCATTAGAGAAATGCAAATCAAAATACAATGAGGTATCACCTCACACCAGTTAGAATGGGCATCATCAGAAAATCTACAAACAACAAATGTTGGAGGGGTATGGAGAAAAAGGAACCCTCTTTCACTGTTGGTGGGAATGTAAATCGATACAGGCACTATGGAAAACAGTATGGAGGTTCCTTAAAAAACTAAAAATAGAATTACCATATGACCCAGCAATCCCACTACTGAGCATATACCCAGAGAAATACCTAATTCAAAAACACACATGCACCCCAATGTTCATTGCATCAATATTTACAATAGCCAGGTCATGGAAGCAACCTAAATTCCCATTGACAGACAAATGACTAAAGAAGAAATGTATACAATATATACAATGGAATATTACTCAGCCATAAAAAGAAACGAAATTGGGTCATTTGTAGAGCAACGGTGATGAATCTAGAGACTGTCATACACAGTGAAGTAAGTCAGAAAGAGAAAAACAAATACCGTATGCTAACACATATATATGGAGTCTAATAAACAAAAACAAAACAATGGTCATGAAGAACCTAGGGGCAAGATGGGAATAAAGATGCAGACCTACTAGAGAATGGACTTGAGGGTACGGGGAGGGGGGAGGGTAAGCTGGGACAAAGTGAGAGAGTGACATGGGCATATATACACTACCAAATGTAAAATAGTTAGCTAGTGGGAAGCAGCTGCATAGCACAGGGAGATCAGCTCGGTGCTTTGTGACCACCTAGAGGGTTGGGATAGGGAGGGTCGGAGGGAGGGAAATGCAAGGAGGAAGAGATATGGGGATACATGTATATGTGTAACTGATTCATTTTGTTATAAAGCAGAAACTAACACACCATTGTAAAGCAATTATACTCCAATAAAGATGTTAAACAAAATAAAAAGAAGAAAATAAAATGGCAAAAAAGAAAGTAATGAATTACTGATATATGCTACACTATGGAGAAGTTCAACTACAGTATGCTAAGTAAATAATTCAGATGCAAAAATACTGATACTGTTTGGCACCATTTATATAAAATTTTATAAAAGGCAAAATTATAGTGGTAGAAAGCAGATCAGTAGTTGCCAGGGTTCAGTGAGTGGTAACTGCAAAAAAGCACACAGAAACTTTTTGGAGATAATGCAAATATTCTATGACCTAATGTGGCATTGTATTTACATGGTTTCATACATTTCTCAAAATTTATCTTATTATGCACTTTAAATTGGTGAATTTTATTGTATATAATTATACCTCAATACAGTGAACCAAAAAATAAAAACATAAAATATCACAAAAGAGAGAAAAATCAGAAACAAATATTATAAACTCTTTAGAGACAGGCTTGTTGACTCTTTACCAATGAATTGTCTCATAAAAAGCAGGTTTCTGTTGTATTTGGTCCTAGACAGTTGCATGTTCTTGTGAGCAGATATCATAAACTAATTTTACATCCTATCTTCTGTTCTCAACCTATTCCTCTCACCCTAATTTTACTTATACCTGCCTTGGATCAACTTTGATCAATCAATAGCTTGGGTGGGAAGGCAATGTTTTACTCTGATCATTTAGACACACTTTCCTTTCTTTCCTGACAATCATAAAGGCCTTTCAGAGAGCCTCTGAGTAACAGCCTTATTTTCTGGCATTTGGAATATAAAAGAAGCTAGATTTTTCAAACCAGCGAGGCAACACATATCTAAACAGTATCCATTCACTTTAATCACTGAAGTTTTATCATATATTACACTACAGTAGAATAAATCACCCATTATCCAGAAACAACACACATGTGCCTTCCCTATTTGCCACTCTATTCCTAAGTAGACGTTACATAATTTAAATTTGTTAGAATAATGGCTTGCTTTTGGTACCAATTTTTGTAATAGAAGATGAGTCTGAGCTATTGTAAAAAGAGAGGTCCAAATACAATGGATTCAACAAAAAATTTTATTTCAGTTCATGTAAGAGTTTCAGTTGAACAATACACATTGACAGCTTCTCAAGGACAAAGGTTTTTTTTCATTTTACTGTTGGAATTGAGCCATGTATACTTCTATACTCCAGCTCAGGGGGAGGGAAAGAAAAGTTGGAAGATTATTAACTCAGGGACTTTGGACTCATATCTAAAGGTTTTCCACAATTCTTGTAATAATGCCCCTGTGCTGAGAAGTTAAGTTAATCATGTGGACACACTGATTTAAAGGGAGGTTGAGAAATATAACCTGTAAAATAAATTGTAATGTATCTCTGAGACTATTTTATATCCATTTAAACTTTTTCTATTGTTTATAATTTAAGAGTCAGCTATGTATAAAGAAAAAAATGAGAACGTTAATTCTGCCAACCAGAAAATAAAAACAGATGTGTTATTATTTTATACATGTATTGATTATCTTCTATAAATTAAAACCATAGTTTATAATTTTGCAGATTTTGATTTTCACTCACTTAGAATATCAGCAATGTGCCATATGACATATTTCCAGTATTATGATTTTAATGGCTGTGTTATGTCATTATTTAACCATTTTCCTACTGTGAAGCATTTTAATATGTTCATTTTTGTACAAATATATCCTTAATGAATAATCTTTTGCATACACATTTTTGTTCACCTTTTATTATTTACTAGGAAAAATTCCAATGTGTGAAATTGTTGGCAGGATAGTAGATATATATATCAAAATCTCTTAATATTGGCATACGGAGTCCAGAAACACCAGTAGTATTTGAAATCACTCAGTAACAAACTATTATGTATTTGTAATTACTCATACTTTAGGTGGTTCATTGTTTCCAATTTCAGTAATCATTTTTTTTTCAGAAACTGTAATAAACACTAAGGATACAACATAAATAAAATGTGCTTACTAACTTTAAGGAACTCATAGTCAAATGTAGCAAAATTAAGTGTAAAAAATTAATGACAGTGCCCTATAATGAATCCCCAAACACATGAGAGTACAAAGAACAATTATGACACAAACAAAACAAATGGTTCAGACCTTTGACGTTACCTGGTTCATCCCCCATATATAAAGAGTTATAATTTTTGAAAAGCACCATGAACCTATATTTTCTACACTGGCTATTATAAGAGAATGGGTATTCTGTGTGTAGCTTATTATTCAATGCCCTCATGGTCTTGTCCCAATTATTTTCCCCAGATGTACTTCTCACCACATCATCTTCATATGTGACTTCACTTGTGTCAGGAATATCTTTGTCCCAAGGATAGGCCAAGCAATACTTGATGGTGATTTGGATAAAGGATAAGAATGTAAGACAAGGATATGGAGTATAGTTTTGAAGAAATATGTTTCTCCATATATTTATTTGTTTCTCACTATGATCCTCTTTTCTATATGTCCAACTTAAATGTCACTGTTTCACAGTCAGAATTAATTACTCCTTCCCTTTCTCCAAGACAGAATATACCTATTTAAAGTTTAATATTTCTAATGATAACTGAATCTCAGGTGTACAGTCAATGACCTTTTTATTCTAAATTTTTCAACAGACTTAAATAAAAGTGTTGTTCAGTAAATACTGGTTAAGCATAAAGCAAATTAGCAGTGTTAGAGAATGAACATTTTTCTGCTTCAGTAGGTCTTGTGGCTTTTCTGAGAATTGTTATCCTAGGATAACAATTAGACATCCCTGCCAAAAATTATTGAATTACTAGAATGTATTTAGGAATACTTGTTGAAGTCTAGTGCATTATATTTTTTGTAATAAATATGTCTGAGTTTTCTTAAATAATTTTTTTTATGAGCAACCAAATTATATTGAAATGGATGAAAATAAGGTACATCTTAGCAATTTGTTACTTGTTATTTTTCCCATTTATTTCTTTAACTCAAATCTAATACCAAACCATGGAATTGATTTCCCATTCTCTCCCTCTCTCTCTCTCTCACACATACACAAGTGTGTGTATATATATATATATTATATTTGTACGTGTATATATATATATATATATATATATATATATATATATACACACACACACACAATGTAATACATATTGAGTGGAATGTCATTCCATATATATATATATATTAAATACAATATATATATAGAATTATATGCCATTGTGTAATGTACATGTGTATGTGTATATAGATATGGTTATAGCTATCAGTATAATTTTTATCACCATCTTTTATGATGTTTCTTTTTATTCTTAAGAGTATTATAAAAATTAATACAATAGTGTCTATAAAAGAATGTTAAATTCCTTACCAAAAGGATGTCACAGAAAAATAAAGTGTTGTATTACCACAAGTATCCCTTGTGTTGCTGTTTTAAAACCATAACAATATCCCTCCCACCTCCTGTTTCTATCCTGGCATCACTAATGTGTTCACTATTTCTAAAATTTTGTCTTTCCAAATTTATATATAAATTTAATCATATAGTATGCAATCTTTATACATTAGCTTTTTTCACTCAACATATTTCCATGATTAGTTATCCAAGCTATTGCAAATATCAATAGTTCATTGCTTTTATTGCTAAGTAATATTCTATGGTATGAATATATTGCAGTTTATTTAACCTTTCAGGTGTTCAATGGCATTTGTGTTGTTTCCAGTTTTTGCTTATTAGAAATAAGCTTACAATGAACATTTGTTTACAGCTTTTTGTGTGAACACAAATTTTCATTTATTCAGGATTAAAACTGGAAAGTCCAATCCTTAGGTGGTACAGTAAGGACCTATTAATTGTATAGGAAATTGTCCAAATTTTTTCCAAAGTGGCTCTACCATTTTACATTCCCACCAACAATGCACAAGAGATCTAGTTTCTCTACATCCTTAACAGTGTTTAGTGTTTTCATTATTTTTTTATTATAGCTATTTGATTGGTGTGTATTAATATTTCATTATTATTTTAATTTTCATTCTTATGGCTAATAATGTTGAAAATCTTTTCACATGTTTGTTTGCTATCTGTATATTCTCTTCTTTAGTAAAATTTCTCTGAATGTTTTTTGCCACTTTCTAATTGGATTGACAGAAGCGTTCAGTCTCTTCACTATGATGGTGGATAAATGTACCTACACAAGTGATAAAATTCAATAGAACCAAATATGCACATAAATGAGTACAAGTAAAACTGGGAAAATTTGAATGAGTGGGTCTTATTAATGTTTATATCAAGTTTGTAATAATTGTATATAGTTTTGCAAAATGTTACCACTGGGGAGAAGTTGGCAAAATGTACATTGATATGTTTCTATTATTTCTAACAATAGCAGGAGAATTTACAGGCATCTCAAAAACATTTCAATTAAAGATAGTATATTACTATTCTATGCCACCAAGAGTATAGTATTGTCTCTAGAATGAGACCTAAGAAATGAACTCATGCTTTAATTCATAACTTTTGTTTACATGATACACCATAAAATAAAATTTTAGGGTACTCAAATGTTCCCCCATACCAGCATGTATATAGCAAGCTGGCAAATTAGAATTCAAAATTACTTTTTGTTTCACTTGTCTTCTCTCCTCCAGTTACATACAGGAGAATAAGATAAGTGGAATAAAAATTCTACATGACTCTTTAGAGAATAAGTAATTAATTTTGCTGCACACAATTAATAGAAAACCAATGATTAATTTTAAAGTTTTAGTCTGAGGTGTTTATCTTGACTCTTCTACATGACAAAGAAACAGTTATATATGAGCATAATAGAAGACCTACTTCTAGTCTATTTATTTTGATTTGACATGCATACTTTTATACCAGAATAACAGTGTGTATAAAGTATGGAAATAATACTACCAAAAGCAATTTAAAGCAGGAGGAGATTAGCAAGTATCCACTGTTGCAATGATAGAAGATGGGAAAAAGTAAGTTGAAATGGTTGCTGCAGGAATTGTCAGTGATTTTTCTGAGAGTAGTTTCTATAAAACATTAGGAATTGACCACAGATTGCTGTTGGGAAGTGATGAGAAAACAGCAGAAATTGTTGAATATATTTTGCTGCTGTAGACAAGAGATTGTGATGGAATCTTGAAAAGACACTGGGGTAATTCTAGCCAAGATAAGTCTATAGTTCCTGCATTTAAAGCTTCCCTTCCCTTCGAAAATGGCAACCTTAAGAGTACATAAAAATGAAATGATATAACTACAAACAAGAAAAAATATTTCCATGGACCATAATATGAATAGAAACATACTGTAGCAAACCAGGGCAGAAGCTGTGTGCCTGCTGGGATCAAGGACTGAATACATGAGAAGAGGGTCTGGAGTTTTTGTTTCTGGATAACAGGGACCAAAAACACCTTAGGCATTGTTGAATATCAAAGTCTGGCTCATGTTGTGAAATCAGAGGCTGGGGCTCCCTACCTATTAACTTAGTCCAGCTGGCTGAGGTTTGATACAACTCATTGCATTTGTTGGCTGGAGAAAATAAACATAACCAGCAAAAAGTACATGGCCAAGTTGGAACTAAGCTAACCCCAATATCAGCAAGGACCTCAGAAACAGAGTGGAGCACAACTGTAAATGCAAAATATGGAATGTGTGATCATCAAGAGATGCTCCTGACTAATCTCTTTGAGGATAAGACTGAGAACGAAAATTTCAAAATAAATGACAGAAACTATCATTCAAATTGATAGCCAACATTTGCAAAAATGAGGAACTAAATTTATGCTCAGCAAAAATGAAAATCTGAATTATGATATTAAATACATATTTTTAAATTCCTCAGATATGTGTAGTCTGACATCTATATAATAAAATGATTAAAGGAGAAAGACATTATAAACACAAATATTAAGATGTGAATTGCTAAGAGACATATATGAAAGGAAACAGAAAAATGTAAAAAAAGAATAAATTAGACACATTGGAATTTATAAACATAGTCATGAGAATAATAGGTTATGGTTTGTAGATTGCATATGTGTGAACTTGGAATTTGTAAACAGGAAGACTACTGAAAGATTCATCCTGAATTAGCACACACAAAAAAACTGGTGGTTATGAAAAAGGAGAAATACAAACAAAATCGCTATTCTCATTTGACTTTAGTTATCAAAAGAAGAGAAGAAAAGGAGTAGATTTCATTGTGGCAGGGAAGGGGTAGATATAAAGGGTTTATGTGTGAAATACTGAGCTTAGCATGCTGTGGACAGCCAGATTCCTGCACCCAGTTGACAAATTCAAAATAGAGATTTGAATTTACAGAGATCAGGGTTATAGATAAATTTGTTTGTTTGTTTGTTTTTGTTTTTTTAACACCTTTACTGGGGTATAATTGCTTTAAAATGGTGTGTTAGTTTCTGCTTTATAACAAAGTGAATCAGGTATACATATACACATGTTCCCATGTCTCTTCCCTCTTGCGTCTCCCTCCCTCCCACCCTCCCTATCCCACTGCTCCAGGCAGTCACAAAGCACCGAGCTGATATCCCTGTGCTATGTGGCTGCTTCCCACTAGCTATCTACCGTACATTTGTTAGTGTATATATGTGCATGCCTCTCTCTCACATTGTCACAGCTCACCCTTCCCCCTCCCCATATCCTCAAGTTCATTCTCCAGTAGGTCTGTGTCTTTATTCTTGTCTTACCCCTAGGTTCTTCATGAATTTTTTTTTTCTTAAATTCCATATATATGTGTTAGCATACAGTATTTGTCTTTCTCCTTCTGACTTACTTCACTCTGTATGACAGATTCTAGGTCTATCCACCTCACTACAAATAACTCAATTTCGTTTCTTTTTATGGCTGAGTAATATTCCATTGTATATATGTGCCACATCTTCTTTATCCATTTATCCGATGATGGGCAGTTAGGTTGGTTCCATCTCCAGGCTATTATAAATAGAGCTGCAATTAACATTTTGGCACATGACTCTTTTTGAATTATGGTTTTCTCAGGGTATATGTCCAGTAGTGGGATTGCGGGGTCATGTGGTAGTTCTATTTGTAGTTTTTTAAGGAACCTCCATACTGTTCTCCATAGTGGCTGTACCAATTCACATTCCCACCAGCATTGCAACAGTGTACACTTTTCTCCACACCCTCTCCAGCATTTATTGTTTCTAGATTTTTTGATGATGGCCACTCTAACTGCTGTGAGATGATATCTCATTGTAGTTTTGATTTGCATTTCCCTAATGATTACTGATGTTGAGCATTCTTTCATGTGTTTGTTGGCACTCTGTATATCTTCTTTGGAAACATGTCTATTTAGGTCTTCTGCCCATTTTTGGATTGGGTTGTTTGTTTATTTGTTATTGAGCTGCATGAGCTGCTTGTAAATTTTGGAAATTAATCCTTTGTCAGTTGCTTCATTTGCAAATATTTTCTCCCATTCTGAGGGTTGTCTTTTGGTCTTGTTTATGGTTTCCTTTGCTGTGCAAAAGCTTTGAAATTTCATTAGGTCCCATATGTTTATTTTTGTTTTTATTTCCATTTCTCTAGGAGGTGGGTCAAAAAGGATCTTGCTGTGATTTATGTCATAGAGTGTTCTGCCTATGTTTTCCTCTAAGAGTTTGATAGTTTCTGGCCTTACATTTAGGGTGTTAATCCATTTTGAGCTTATTTTTGTGTGTGATGTTAGGGAGTGATCTAATCTCATACTTTTACATGTACCTGTCAAGTTATCCCAGCACCACTTATTGAAGAGGCTGTCCTTTCTCCATTGGATATTCCTGCCTCCTTTATCAAGGATAAGGTGACCATATGTGTGTGGGTTTATCTCTGGGCTTTCTATCCTGTACCATTGATCTATATTTCTGTTTTTCTGCCAGTATCATACTGTCTTGATTACTGTAGCTTTGTAGTATAGTCTGAAGTCAGGGAGTCTGATTCCTCCAGCTCCATTTTTTGTTCTCAAGATTGCTTTGGCTATTCGGAGTCTTTTCTGTTTCCATACAAAGTGTGAAAACTTTTGTTCTAGTTCTGTGAAAAATGCCAGTGGTAGTTTGATAGAGATTGAATTGAATCTGTAGATTGCTTTGGGTAGTAGAGTCATTTTCACAATGTTGATTCTTCCAATCCAAGAACATGGTATATCTCTCCATCTGTTTGTATCATCTTTAATTTCTTTCATCAGTGTCTTATAATTTTCTGCATACAGGTCTTTTTTCTCCTTAGGTAGGTTTATTCCTAGATATTTTATTCTTTTTGTTGCAATAGTAAATGGGAGTGTTTTCTAAATTTCACTTTCAGATTTTTCATCATTAGTGTATTGGAATGCCAGAGATTTCTGTGCATTAATTTTGTATCCTGCTACTTTACAAAATTCATTGATTAGCTCTAGTAGTTTTCTGGTAGCATCTTTAGGATTCTCTATGTATAGTAGCATATCATCTGCAAACGGTGACAGCTTTACTTCTTCTTTTCCAAATTGGATTCTTTTCCTTTTCTTCTCTGATTGCTGTGGCTAAAACTTCCAAAATTATGTTGAATAACAGTGGTGAGAGTGAGCAACCTTGTCTTGTTCCTGATCTTAGTGGAAATGCTTTCAATTTTTCACCATTGAGGATGATGTTGGCTGTGGGTTTGTCATATATGGCCTTTATTAAGTTGAGGAAAGTTCCCTCTATGCCTACTTTCTGCAGGGTTTTTATCATAAATCAGTGTTGAATTTTGTCAAAGGCTTTCTCTGCATCTATTGAGATAATCATATGGTTTTTCTCCATCAATTTTTTAATTTGGTGTATCACATTGATTGATTTGCGTATATTGAAGAATCCTTGCATTACGGGAATAAACACCACTTGATCATGATGTATGATCCTTCTAATGTGCTGTTGGATTCTGTTTGCTAGTATTTTGTTGAGGATTTTGGCATCTATGTTCATCAGTGATATTGGCCTGTAGTTTTCTTTCTTTGTGACATCCTTGTCTGGTTTTGGTATCAAGGTGATGGTGGCCACGCAGAATGAATTTAGGAGTGTTCCTCTCTCTGCTATATTTTGGAAGAGTTTGAGAAGGATAGGTGTTAGCTCTTCAGTAAATGTTTGATAGAATTTGCCTGTGAAGCCATCTGGTCCTGAGCTTTTTTTTGTTGGAAGATTTTTAATCACAGTTTCAATTTCAGTGCTTGTGATTGGTCTGTTCATATTTTCTATTTCTTCCTGATTCAGTCTTAGCAGGTTGTGCATTTCTAAGAATTTGTCCATTTCTTCCAGATTGCCCATTTTATTGGCATAGAGTTGCTTGTAGTCATCTCTCATGGTCTTTTGTATTTCTGGAGTGTCAGTTGTTACTTCTCCTTTTTCATTTCTAATTCTATTGATTTGAGTCTTCTCCCTTTTTTCCTTGATGAGTCTGGATAATGATTTACCTATTTTGTTTATTTTCTCAAAGAACCAGCTTTTAGTTTTATTGATCTTTGCTAATGTTTCCTTCATTTCTTTTTCATTTATTTCTGATCTGATTTTTAT